>NW_028174880.1:402219-409719 GCF_963971535.1 Notolepis coatsorum
ATGGGAAAATCACCTTTAAAGCTTTTCTGACCACTAGGGGGCAGCAAGTCGCCACTATATACAAACTCCCCCAAAACCTCTTCACACATCAACATAAACCTGACTTACTGGCACAAGCTTCTTGTAACTAAGAATGAATTACAAGATTTCAACTACAACACATAAAACCTTCTCTGGGTCCTGACTGTTGTAGTTAAAGTTTAAGTTTAGTTTATCTATAAAGTTATCTGTAAAGTGCAGACATATAAAATCACAGTTTTTCACATTAGGATCTAACATCCCAACAGGCCACCTAGTTTATGGTTTGATTCAGTTTTAAATAGACAATAATAAAAAGAGTAAGATAGAATAGATAGAATAGTGCAAGAGTGCAGTGCAATAAAATAGTAGAATAGAATAGATAAAATATATTTGTTTACAGTGCAATAAAATAGCTCTGGATTACGGTTCAACAGTTCAAAGTCGTCTTTACCTTCTCTGTTTGGTATCCACAGTTTAAAACTTGACAGTCTTCCCTCCTGTTTTATACCCACTTTGACCCTTCGAACCTCGGCTCTTTTTTTGTGAGGCCGGTGAGGAGTGCATTACAGTAGTCAAGTCAGCTCGAGATAAAGGCATGGATCAGTTTTTCAGCGTCTTTTTGATTTATAGATGGCCGTACCTTAGCTATGTTAAAGGAGAACAAGGGTTAAAGGAGAACACCACACAGGGGTTAAAGGAGAACACCACACCAGGGTTAAAGGAGAACACCACACAAGGGTTAAAGGAGAACACCACACCAGGGTTAAAGGAGAACACCACAGCAGGGTTAAAGGAGAACACCACACAAGGGTTAAAGGAGAACACCACACCAGGGTTAAAGGAGAACACCACACAAGGGTTAAAGGAGAACACCACACCAGGGTTAAAGGAGAACACCACACCAGGGTTAAAGGAGAACACCACACAGGGGTTAAAGGAGAACACCACACCAGGGTTAAAGGAGAACACCACACCAGGGTTAAAGGAGAACACCACACCAGGGTTAAAGGAGAACACCACACCAGGGTTAAAGGAGAACACCACACAAGGGTTAAAGGAGAACACCACACCAGGGTTAAAGGAGAACACCACACAAGGGTTAAAGGAGAACACCACACAAGGGTTAAAGGAGAACACCACACGGGTTAAAGGAGAACACCACACAAGGGTTAAAGGAGAACACCACACCGGGGTTAAAGGAGAACACCACACAAGGGTTAAAGGAGAACACCACACAGGGGTTAAAGGAGAACAAGGGTTAAAGGAGAACACCACACCAGGGTTAAAGGAGAACACCACACCAGGGTTAAAGGAGAACACCACACGAGGGTTAAAGGAGAACACCACACCAGGGTTAAAGGAGAACACCACACAAGGGTTAAAGGAGAACACCACACAGGGGTTAAAGGAGAACACCACACAAGGGTTAAAGGAGAACACCACACCAGGGTTAAAGGAGAACACCACACAGGGTTAAAGGAGAACACCACACCAGGGTTAAAGGAGAACACCACACCAGGGTTAAAGGAGAACACCACACAAGGGTTAAAGGAGAACACCACACCAGGGTTAAAGGAGAACACCACACAAGGGTTAAAGGAGAACACCACACAAGGGTTAAAGGAGAACACCACACGGGTTAAAGGAGAACACCACACAGGGGTTAAAGGAGAACACCACACAAGGGTTAAAGGAGAACACCACACAAGGGTTAAAGGAGAACACCACACAAGGGTTAAAGGAGAACACCACACCAGGGTTAAAGGAGAACACCACACAAGGGTTAAAGGAGAACAAGGGTTAAAGGAGAACACCACACAAGGGTTAAAGGAGAACACCACACGGGTTAAAGGAGAACACCACACAAGGGTTAAAGGAGAACACCACACAAGGGTTAAAGGAGAACACCACACCAGGGTTAAAGGAGAACACCACACAAGGGTTAAAGGAGAACACCACACCAGGGTTAAAGGAGAACACCACACAAGGGTTAAAGGAGAACACCACACAGGGGTTAAAGGAGAACACCACACAAGGGTTAAAGGAGAACACCACACCAGGGTTAAAGGAGAACACCACACAGGGGTTAAAGGAGAACACCACACCAGGGTTAAAGGAGAACACCACACCAGGGTTAAAGGAGAACACCACACAAGGGTTAAAGGAGAACACCACACCAGGGTTAAAGGAGAACACCACAAAGGGGTTAAAGGAGAACACCACACAAGGGTTAAAGGAGAACACCACACAAGGGTTAAAGGAGAACACCACACCAGGGTTAAAGGAGAACACCACAGCAGGGTTAAAGGAGAACACCACACAGGGTTAAAGGAGAACACCACACCAGGGTTAAAAGAGAACACCACACAAGGGTTAAAGGAGAACACCACACCAGGGTTAAAGGAGAACACCACACAGGGTTAAAGGAGAACACCACACCAGGGTTAAAAGAGAACACCACACAAGGGTTAAAGGAGAACACCACACCAGGGTTAAAGGAGAACACCACAGCAGGGTTAAAGGAGAACACCACACAAGGGTTAAAGGAGAACACCACACCAGGGTTAAAGGAGAACACCACACAAGGGTTAAAGGAGAACACCACACCAGGGTTAAAGGAGAACACCACACCAGGGTTAAAGGAGAACACCACACCAGGGTTAAAGGAGAACACCACACAAGGGTTAAAGGAGAACACCACACCAGGGTTAAAGGAGAACACCACACAAGGGTTAAAGGAGAACACCACACAAGGGTTAAAGGAGAACACCACAAGGGTTAAAGGAGAACACCACACCAGGGTTAAAGGAGAACACCACACCAGGGTTAAAGGAGAACACCACACAAGGGTTAAAGGAGAACACCACACAGGGGTTAAAGGAGAACACCACACAGGGGTTAAAGGAGAACACCACACCAGGGTTAAAGGAGAACACCACAGCAGGGTTAAAGGAGAACACCACACCAGGGTTAAAGGAGAACACCACACAGGGGTTAAAGGAGAACACCACACCAGGGTTAAAGGAGAACACCACACCAGGGTTAAAGGAGAACACCACACAAGGGTTAAAGGAGAACACCACACCAGGGTTAAAGGAGAACAAGGGTTAAAGGAGAACACCACACAAGGGTTAAAGGAGAACACCACACAAGGGTTAAAGGAGAACACCACACCAGGGTTAAAGGAGAACACCACACCAGGGTTAAAGGAGAACACCACACAGGGTTAAAGGAAAACACCACACCAGGGTTAAAGGAGAACACCACACCAGGGTTAAAGGAGAACACCACACCAGGGTTAAAGGAGAACACCACACAAGGGTTAAAGGAGAACACCACACAAGGGTTAAAGGAGAACACCACACCAGGGTTAAAGGAGAACACCACACCAGGGTTAAAGGAGAACACTACACCAGGGTTAAAGGAGAACACCACACAAGGGTTAAAGGAGAACACCACACCAGGGTTAAAGGAGAACACCACACAGGGTTAAAGGAGAACACCACACCAAGTTTAAAGGAGAACACCACACAAGGGTTAAAGGAGAACACCACACAAGGGTTAAAGGAGAACACCACACAAGGGTTAAAGGAGAACACCACACAAGGGTTAAAGGAGAACACCACACCAGGGTTAAAGGAGAACACCACACCAGGGTTAAAGGAGAACACCACACCAGGGTTAAAGGAGAACACCACACAGGGTTAAAGGAGAACACCACACCAAGTTTAAAGGAGAACACCACACAAGGGTTAAAGGAGAACACCACACAAGGGTTAAAGGAGAACACCACACAAGGGTTAAAGGAGAACACCACACAAGGGTTAAAGGAGAACACCACACCAAGTTTAAAGGAGAACACCACACAAGGGTTAAAGGAGAACACCACACAAGGGTTAAAGGAGAACAAGGGTTAAAGGAGAACACCACACAAGGGTTAAAGGAGAACACCACACAAGGGTTAAAGGAGAACACCACACCAAGTTTAAAGGAGAACACCACACAAGGGTTAAAGGAGAACACCACACAAGGGTTAAAGGAGAACAAGGGTTAAAGGAGAACACCACACAAGGGTTAAAGGAGAACAAGGGTTAAAGGAGAACACCACAGCAGGGTTAAAAGAGAACACCACACCAGGGTTAAAGGAGAACACCACACAAGGGTTAAAGGAGAACACCACACAAGGGTTAAAGGAGAACACCACACAAGGGTTAAAGGAGAACACCACACCAGGGTTAAAGGAGAACACCACACCAGGGTTAAAGGAGAACACCACACAAGGGTTAAAGGAGAACACCACACAAGGGTTAAAGGAGAACACCACAGCAGGGTTAAAAGAGAACACCACACCAGGGTTAAAGGAGAACACCACACAAGGGTTAAAGGAGAACACCACACAAGGGTTAAAGGAGAACACCACACAAGGGTTAAAGGAGAACACCACACCAGGGTTAAAGGAGAACACCACACCAGGGTTAAAGGAGAACACCACAAGGGTTAAAGGAGAACACCACACAAGGGTTAAAGGAGAACACCACACAAGGGTTAAAGGAGAACACCACACCAGGGTTAAAGGAGAACAAGGGTTAAAGGAGAACACCACACAAGGGTTAAAGGAGAACACCACACAAGGGTTAAAGGAGAACAAGGGTTAAAGGAGAACACCACACAGGGGTTAAAGGAGAACACCACACCAAGTTTAAAGGAGAACACCACACAAGGGTTAAAGGAGAACACCACACAAGGGTTAAAGGAGAACACCACACAAGGGTTAAAGGAGAACACCACACAAGGGTTAAAGGAGAACACCACACCAAGTTTAAAGGAGAACACCACACAAGGGTTAAAGGAGAACACCACACAAGGGTTAAAGGAGAACAAGGGTTAAAGGAGAACACCACACAAGGGTTAAAGGAGAACAAGGGTTAAAGGAGAACACCACACAAGGGTTAAAGGAGAACACCACACAGGGGTTAAAGGAGAACACCACACCAAGTTTAAAGGAGAACACCACACAAGGGTTAAAGGAGAACACCACACAAGGGTTAAAGGAGAACAAGGGTTAAAGGAGAACACCACACAAGGGTTAAAGGAGAACACCACACAAGGGTTAAAGGAGAACAAGGGTTAAAGGAGAACACCACAGCAGGGTTAAAGGAGAACACCACACAAGGGTTAAAGGAGAACACCACACCAGGGTTAAAGGAGAACAAGGGTTAAAGGAGAACACCACAGCAGGGTTAAAGGAGAACACCACAGCAGGGTTAAAGGAGAACACCACAGCAGGGTTAAAGGAGAACACCACAGCAGGGTTAAAGGAGAACACCACACCAGGGTTAAAGGAGAACACCACACAGGGGTTAAAGGAGAACACCATACAAGGGTTAAAGGAGAACACCACACAAGGGTTAAAGGAGAACACCACACCAGGGTTAAAGGAGAACACCACACAAGGGTTAAAGGAGAACACCACACAAGGGTTAAAGGAGAACACCACACCAGGGTTAAAGGAGAACACCACACCAGGGTTAATCAGCTGTGTTGGTCTCAAACCCCTTGTAATTACTGGCTGTACATCAAGCACAGACTGAACTGGAAAAGACTGCTTTTAGTGTCAGAATCATGGAACAATCTACGTCTCCTAAAGATCGATACACTGATAACTGTTTAAACACCATAAACCTGACTGTGTGTGTGTGTGTGTGTGTGTGTGTGTGTGTGTGTGTGTGTGTGTGTGTGTGTGTGTGTGTGTGTGTGTGTGTGTTGTAGGTATCCCAGTGGAGTCCAACATTAACATCTTCATCAACAGCTTTGGATCCATCCAGGAGACAACCATGGTGAGAGAGACCAGGTTAACTCAGACCAGACCAGGTTAACTCAGACCAGACCAGACCAAGTTAACTCAAACCAGACCAGACCAAGTTAACTCAAACCAGACCAGACCAAGTTAACTCAAACCAGACCAGACCAAGTTAACTCAAACCAGACCAGACCAAGTTAACTCAAACCAGACCAGACCAGGTTAACTCAAACCAGACCAGACCAAGTTAACTCAAACCAGACCAGACCAAGTTAACTCAAACCAGACCAGACCAGGTTAACTCAAACCAGACCAGGTTAACTCAAACCAGACCAGACCAGACCAGACCAGGTTAACTCAAACCAGACCAGACCAGGTTAACTCAAACCAGACCAGGTTAACTCAAACCAGACCAGGTTAACTCAAACCAGACCAGACCAGACCAGACCAGGTTAACTCAAACCAGACCAGACCAGGTTAACTCAAACCAGACCAGACCAGGTTAACTCAAACCAGACCAGACCAAGTTAACTCAAACCAGACCAGACCAGGTTAACTCAAACCAGACCAGACCAGGTTAACTCAAACCAGACCAGACCAAGTTAACTCAAACCAGACCAGACCAGGTTAACTCAAACCAGACCAGACCAAGTTAACTCAAACCAGACCAGACCAAGTTAACTCAAACCAGACCAGACCAAGTTAACTCAAACCAGACCAGACCAAGTTAACTCAAACCAGACCAGACCAAGTTAACTCAAACCAGACCAGACCAAGTTAACTCAAACCAGACCAGACCAAGTTAACTCAAACCAGACCAGACCAGGTTAACTCAAACCAGACCAGACCAGGTTAACTCAAACCAGACCAGACCAGGTTAACTCAAACCAGACCAGGTTAACTCAAACCAGACCAGACCAGGTTAACTCAAACCAGACCAGACCAGGTTAACTCAAACCAGACCAGACCAGGTTAACTCAAACCAGACCAGACCAGGTTAACTCAAACCAGACCAGGTTAACTCAAACCAGACCAGACCAAGTTAACTCAAACCAGACCAGACCAGGTTAACTCAAACCAGACCAGACCAGGTTAACTCAAACCAGACCAGACCAGGTTAACTCAAACCAGACCAGACCAAGTTAACTCAAACCAGACCAGACCAAGTTAACTCAAACCAGACCAGACCAAGTTAACTCAAACCAGACCAGACCAGGTTAACTCAAACCAGACCAGACCAGGTTAACTCAAACCAGACCAGGTTAACTCAAACCAGACCAGGTTAACTCAAACCAGACCAGACCAGGTTAACTCAAACCAGACCAGACCAGGTTAACTCAAACCAGACCAGACCAAGTTAACTCAAACCAGACCAGACCAAGTTAACTCAAACCAGACCAGACCAAGTTAACTCAAACCAGACCAGACCAGGTTAACTCAAACCAGACCAGACCAGGTTAACTCAAACCAGACCAGACCAGGTTAACTCAAACCAGACCAGGTTAACTCAAACCAGACCAGACCAAGTTAACTCAAACCAGACCAGACCAGGTTAACTCAAACCAGACCAGACCAAGTTAACTCAAACCAGACCAGACCAAGTTAACTCAAACCAGACCAGACCAAGTTAACTCAAACCAGACCAGACCAAGTTAACTCAAACCAGACCAGACCAAGTT
>NW_028174880.1:414719-430714 GCF_963971535.1 Notolepis coatsorum
ATATCCTTTGGACGTTACTGGTGCGACGTTAGTGGACAGACATTAACACACAGAACCACTAGAACTAAGCTCTAGAACCACTTACAGTAGATATATATATATTTACACCATCACGACCAATGTGTCCGGCTCTAGAAACGCAGCATGAATTAAGTCTTTACCAGCACATAGAACCAGTTTGATGTTAATACGATTTTCTTGTAGAGCATTAAAGGCAAGCAAGTTGTAGGTCACCATCTGATGGCATTACAGATTCTCCCTTTAAAGTACACTTTTGTGCGTGTGTGTGTGTGTGTGTGTGTGTGTGTGTGTGTGTGTGTGTGTGTGTGTGTGTGTGTGTGTGTGTGTGTCTGTGTGTGTAGGCTGTCCGTGACCTTGTCTTGTCCTCTGGATCTCACTCTGTTCCCCATGGACACTCAACTCTGTAAGATGCAACTGGAGAGCTGTGAGTAACACACACACACACACACACACACACACACACACACACACACACACACACACACACACACACACACACACACACACACACACACACACACACACACACACACACACACACACACACACACACACACACACACACACACACACACACACACACACACACACACACACACACACACACAGTCACACACACTGTTCCCTGCATGGCGGACAGTACCAGTACCCAGATTAAAGCTTTAGTTAGTTGGCCAACACCCAGACTAACCACTACTGTTCGCTTACGTTAATTTGTGCTAAGCTAGGCTACTGGTACCGTCTGCTTCGGTTCATTGTGCTAAGCTAGGCTACTGGTACTGTCTGCTTCCATTCATTTGTACTAAGCTAGGCTACTGGTACCGTCTGCTTCGGTTCATTGTGCTAAGCTAGGCTACTGGTACTGTCTGCTTCCATTCATTTGTACTAAGCTAGGCTACTGGTACTGTCTGCTTCCATTCATTGTGCTAAGCTAGGCTAACATGCAGCCAGACAGCTTTCTACTGAACACACAGAGAGGAAATTGGTATCTTATCTTCTCGCCTGACTCCGGAGAAGACAGTAAGCGGATGTCCCACAATGTAGGCCTGTTCCTTTAATGTATAATGGTTATTTATATCTGTAAATGTTATTGTTTTGCAGTTGGTTACACCACCAGTGATCTGGTGTTTATGTGGCAGTCGGACCCGGTTCAGATGGATGAGATCGCTCTGCCTCAGTTCGACATGAAACAACAAGACATTAAATATGGAAACTGCACCAAGTTCTACCAGGGAACAGGTCAGTGCTGCCGTTATACCTCTTCATTAAAGCCTTAATCACCAACCAATTCCACCACAATCTGCAGTTGTTTTAACTGTTGTTGTACAAATTGTTTTATTTATTTATTGTATTTATCGTGTATTTATTATTATGTTTGTACGCTCAACGTCATTGTAAATGAGGGCGTGCCATCGATACATTTTCAAGTTGAAATAAAGATTGAACGAATTCATTGATTGATTATATATTATTTTGTATATCTGTAGATCATTATGGGTCCTAATTTGTATTATATCTCTGTTTAGCCCAGGTGTCAGGTTGTCTTGTATTAAGCCTAGTGTGGTGTTTGTGTTATTCAGTGTGCCAGACCCATGTAGTTTAGTTTAGTTTACTCAGTTTATTTGATCTGGGACAAGTGCATATCAATCAACAGTTCTACATTTATAAATGAACCCTATATGTACCAGACCCATGTACCAATTCATGTAGATTCAAGATTCAACAGTTTATTCAGCACATTCATACCAGGGCATACAGTGAAATGCGGTTGGCCATGCCCGCTACGATTGTGCAATAAAACAATAGTAATAATAAAAAAAAAGATAACTAGAATAGACATGGTAAATAGACATGTTAATAAATCGCTTAAAGGCACTGGATCCTATGTGCACTGCTATACAATGTTCAGTTTGATGTACAACTTGATCTCAATGATAAAGAATCTAGACATAATATATATGGTTAACGTTTTCCATTCAGCTCTGATAGATTACATGTATCAACTAGAATGGTGTTCAGTCATTCGAGCATCGGCATGCCATATTGGGTCATAAATAGTTCCCCCCTGTGGATGAAGGACGTATGACATGTACATAAAACATGATAACATAAGTTTAATGTCGTCTCTTGTGGCCTTTTGATTTGAAGCTAGAGTCCCTCATTGGAATTGATCATTTTAAAGAAAAGATTGGACACCTCTCTCTCTGTCTCCAGGCTACTGTACGTGTGTTACTTACTTACTTATCCTCTTTGTCCCGGTTGGGGCATAAGGCCGCAATCATACACTGCCACTGAATCCTGTCTCGTGCTTTGGCCTGCGCTTCGTCCCAGGAAAGACCCATCTCCTTCAGCTCCATCATCACTGTCCTTCGCCCAGGTGTTCTTTGGTCTACCCCTCTTTCTCTTCCCAACTGGGGTCCATCTCAAGGCAACTTTGGGTAACCTTTCATTGGGCATCCTCAATACATGACCGAGCCATCTTAACCTCCGTCTCCTTATCTCAAGGGACATATGCAAGCTGCCTGTCTTCTTATAAAGTTCCTCATTCGAGATTCTATTTGGCCAAAAGATGTTGCAGATCCTACGTAAGCAGCTATTGTGGAAGACGTCAACCTTTCTCATATCCTGTTTTGTTACTCTCCAGCACTCAGAGCCATATAGCAGGACAGACTTAACATTGCTGTTGTAGAGCCGGAGTTTGGTTTTAAGGCTATATTGTTTAGACTTCCAGATGTTGCGAAGTTGGCTGAAAGCACCTCTTGCTTTGTTGAGACGCGTCTTGATGTCTTTTTGCGTTCCACTTTCACTGCTTATGAGGCTTCCGAGGTATGTAAAGTCTTCTACACATTCCAACGCCTCTCCATCGATGGTGATTGGAGGTGCTGTTGGGGCATTGATGCACATCACCTGGGTCTTTTTCTGGTTGATGTAGAGACCAGTTCGCTTTGCATAATTGCTTAGCCGGTCAGACTTCTCCTGGAGGTGGCTACGAGTGGATGACATGACTGCCAGATCGTCTGCAAAGTCAAGGTCTTCCATAAAGGAGAACAGGGTCCATTGGATTCCACGGGGACGGTCTGATGTAGTTTGACGCATAACCCAGTCGATGGTAATCAGGAACAGAATAGGGGAGAGGATGCAGCCTTGTCTTACTCCAGATTTAATGGGAAATGACTGTCAAGGTGTTATCAAGGATGACACTGCATTCAAAGTGTTCATAGAATTTTTCAATGATGTTGACCATTTTGGAAGGTATTCCATATGCCCTTAGGATCTTCCATAGGCTCTCGCGATGAATACTGTCAAATGCCTTCTTAAAATCGCTAAAGTTAATATACAAGGGGGCGTTCCACTCAATACACTGTTCGATGATGTTGCGTAAGGTAAAGATCTGATCGATACAACCTCGACCTTTGCGAAAATCCTGCCTGTTCCTCTCTTAGCTTGACATCTATGGCACTATCAAATCTCTTAAGAAGGATTCTGCAAAAGATTTTACTAGGGACGGACAGAAGTGTTATGCCTCGCCAGTTGTCACAGTTTTTCAGGTCACCTTTCTCAGGAAGCTTGCATACGAGGCCCTTGCTCCATTCCCTTGGCATGGCATTGTGCTCCCATATCTTGCCGAAGAGGTGGGTCAGCACCCTGGAGGCTGTGGTGATATCTGCCATCAACATTTCTGCATGTAGCATGTCGATTCCAGGGGCTTTTCCCTGCTTCATATCCTTGATTGCCGTTTGTACTTCAGCTTGGGAGGGAGCATCGGTGTTAATAGCGATGTCATCCAAAGGTTCTGGATCTGCAGGCTCTTCAGGTTCTGGTCCATTGAGCACTTCTTCAAAGTGTTGAGCCCATCTTTCAGCTGGTTCCCTTTCAGTTGTTATCAGTGTACCTTGTTTATCCTTAACTAGTTTAGTGTAGATGTTCCTTGGACCGCTTAGCTGTTTAGTGATCCTACACACTATACCGAGTTGGCCTTTAGCTGCAGCCGTCTCTGCTTCTCTTGCCAGGTTCTCCACAAAGGCTCTCTTATGCCTTCGGGCTCCTCTTGACCTCTAAGTCTTTCACCTTGTGCTCTTTCTTTGCACGTTCAGTTAGCCTGGGTGATGTTGCACTCAGCAGTTTGTCTTTGGCTTTCTTCCTCTCATCGATTTCTTTTTCCATGTCTGAGGTGTTATCCATTGTTTGTCTCCTTTCTTTCTAAAGCCTACGAGACGGTACGTGTGTGGAGGTGATAGTTACAGTATACTCTCTCTCTCTGCAGGCTACTATACAAGTTTATTTATTGTTTGTCATAGTCAAATACAGAATACTTTTCCATGACATGCTTTTTTCTGTATGTGCTCCTGGGAGTGAGCTAGATAAAAATAGATCAAACGTATAAAATAGAAAAAGTCAAGTTCGTAGACGACTTGAAAAAAAGTGTTCAGTCAATATACATATATACAATATACAATACAGAGTAAAAAGTGAGGTACAATGCAGAAATGGGATCAGGTACAACTTAGGGTAAGGTGCAAGGAGGTATGAATTTGAGTGCAAATCTCTTTACCAATAAATATAAAGTGTTAAAGCGTCTAAAGTGAGTAGAGTAGGTGTTACAGTGAGTGTTTATGTAAAGTGATGGATGTGTGCGCTGTGAGTGTAGATGATGGGTTGTTACATAGTGTCATTGTCATTGTCGTGGAGGTGATGTTTACAGTATAATCTCTGTCTCCAGGCTACTGTACGTGTGTGGAGGTGATGTTTACAGTATAATCTCTGTCTCCAGGCTACTGTACGTGTGTGGAGGTGATGTTTACAGTATAATCTCTGTCTCCAGGCTACTGTACGTGTGTGGAGGTGATATTTACAGTATAATCTCTGTCTCCAGGCTACTATACGTGTGTGGAGGTGATGTTTACAGTATAATCTCTGTCTCCAGGCTACTGTACGTGTGTGGAGGTGATATTTACAGTATAATCTCTGTCTCCAGGCTACTGTACGTGTGTGGAGGTGATGTTTACAGTATAATCTCTGTCTCCAGGCTACTATACGTGTGTGGAGGTGATGTTTACAGTATAATCTCTGTCTCCAGGCTACTGTACGTGTGTGGAGGTGATGTTTACAGTATAATCTCTGTCTCCAGGCTACTATACGTGTGTGGAGGTGATGTTTACAGTATAATCTCTGTCTCCAGGCTACTGTACGTGTGTGGAGGTGATATTTACAGTATAATCTCTGTCTCCAGTCTACTGTACGTGTGTGGAGGTGATATTTACAGTATAATCTCTGTCTCCAGGCTACTATACGTGTGTGGAGGTGATGTTTACAGTATCATCTCTGTCTCCAGGCTACTGTACATGTGTGGAGGTGATGTTTACAGTATAATCTCTGTCTCCAGGCTACTATACGTGTGTGGAGGTGATGTTTACAGTATCATCTCTGTCTCCAGGCTACTGTACATGTGTGGAGGTGATGTTTACAGTATAATCTCTGTCTCCAGGCTACTATACGTGTGTGGAGGTGATGTTTACAGTATAATCTCTGTCTCCAGGCTACTGTACGTGTGTGGAGGTGATATTTACAGTATAATCTCTGTCTCCAGGCTACTATACGTGTGTGGAGGTGATATTTACGCTCCGTCGGCAAGTCGGATTCTACCTGATGGGAGTTTACGCTCCGACGCTGCTGATTGTGGTCCTGTCGTGGCTTTCCTTCTGGATCAACCCTGATGCCAGCGCTGCCCGGGTCCCTCTAGGTATATAAATACACTATATATACTTATACATACAGCTCTGCCCGGGTCCCACTAGGTATATACATACACTATATATACTGTACTTATACATACAGCTCTGCATGGGTCCCTCTAGGTATATAAATACATACAATATATATACTGTACTTTATACAGCGCTGCCCGGATCCCTCTAGGTATATAAATACACTATATATACTGTACTTATACATACAGCGCTGCCCCGTTAGCACTAGGTATATAAATACACTATACTTATACATCCCGGGTCCCTCTAGGTATATAAATACACTATATATACTTATACATACAGCTCTGCATGGGTACCTCTACTATATCAAATCAAATCAAATGTATTTGTAAGGCCCGACAACACACGTTAATGTCCCCATGGGGCCGGACACGTCTTCTTTAAACAAGTCAAGAAGAAACATCACAATAAATCAAGAACAAAACAAAAACACCATGAAATCCAAAATAAAATGTTAAATAAATAAAAATGAATGAATATATATACTTATACATACAGCTCTGCACGGTCACCACTAGGTATATAAATACACTATATATACACTATACATGTATATAAATACACTATACTGTCCCCCCTGACCAACACAGACAACTCTTTTCAACCAATCAAATGCTGAACGAAGTTATCATCCGTCATCTTTCTCTCCATAGGAAATGTAATTCTTGAAGATATTGATTGATCATCAGGCTATGGATAAAACACGCTTGCTCAGAGCAAAATGCTTCTGGAGTCTACACATTACTAGACTACAGTAGGTACAGTATATAGATGCACTATATATACTTAATTACTTATACATACAGCTCTGCCCAGGTACCTCTAGGTATATAAATACACTATATATACTTACATACATAAAGTACATACATACTTCTTTCTGGAGTCTACAAAGTGTCCAAGGGTAAAGACTTCTAAGGCCTGTTCCACACGTATACGGATATTATTGAAGACATTATATGTCTTAGGTCACTGAAAACCAAGCTTTTTTTTTAAACTCTAAATCTCTAAAGTAAACTCCATTTTTGGAGAGTATTTTCTCTGCAATCAGGACCAGGGAGAGCTCCCTGCAGCCTGCCATCGGGTCAATCAATGTAGCGGCACGGTGGTGTAGTGGTTAACACTGTCGCCTCACAGCAAGAAGGTCCAGGGTTCGATTCCCGCTTGGGGACCAGGTTTCCATGATGCCAGTTACCCAGGTGGGGTATCTCCCAGGCCTTTCTGTGTGGAGTTTGCATGTTCTCCCCGTGCTCGCAAGGGTTTCCCCCCGATAAGATAAACCCAATGGAAAAACATGCACAACAACAGATCGCTAACGCTGTGGCATCCTTGACGAAGACGGACAGGAGCACTTGGATTGGTCCCCTGGCGCGGCACACGTTGACGCCTGTCTGCTCCCGGCTGCCCTTGGGGGGGAAGGACGACGGGATGGGTTAATCGCAGATACGAATTGCATGCATGCATCGCATGTGTGCCAATTGATGACCTCGGAGCAGGTCCTAAATTATTATATATTATAATCAGGACCAGGGAGAGCTCCCTGCAGCCTCCTGCCATCAGGTCAATCAGGACCAGGGAGAGCTCCCTGCAGCCTGCCATCAGGTCAATCAGGACCAGGGAGAGCTCCCTGCAGCCTGCCATCAGGTCAATCAGGACCAGGGAGAGCTCCCTGCAGCCTGCCATCAGGTCAATCAGGACCAGGGAGAGCTCCCTGCAGCCTCCTGCCATCAGGTCAATCAGGACCAGGGAGAGCTCCCTGCAGCCTGCCATCAGGTCAATCAGGACCATGGAGAGCTCCCTGCAGCCATCAGGTCAATCAGGACCAGGGAGAGCTCCCTGCAGCCTCCTGCCATCAGGTCAGTCAGGACCATGGAGAGCTCCCTGCAGCCTGCCATCAGGTCAGTCAGGACCATGGAGAGCTCCCTGCAGCCTGCCATCAGGTCAATCAGGACCAGGGAGAGCTCCCTGCAGCCTCCTCCCATCAGGTCAATCAGGACCATGGAGAGCTCCCTGCAGCCTGTCATCAGGTCAATCAGGACCAGGGAGAGCTCCCTGCAGCCTGCCATCAGGTCAATCAGGACCATGGAGAGCTCCCTGCAGCCTGTCATCAGGTCAATCAGGACCAGGGAGAGCTCCCTGCAGCCTGTCATCAGGTCAATCAGGACCAGGGAGAGCTCCCTGCAGCCTGCCATCAGGTCAGTCAGGACCAGGGAGAGCTCCCTGCAGCCTCCTGCCATCAGGTCAGTCAGGACCAGGGAGAGCTCCCTGCAGCCTCCTGCCATCAGGTCAATCAGGACCAGGGAGAGCTCCCTGCAGCCTGCCATCAGGTCAATCAGGACCATGGAGAGCTCCCTGCAGCCTGCCATCAGGTCAATCAGGACCAGGGAGAGCTCCCTGCAGCCTGCCATCAGGTCAATCAGGACCAGGGAGAGCTCCCTGCAGCCTGCCATCAGGTCAATCAGGACCATGGAGAGCTCCCCGCAGCCTGCCATCAGGTCAATCAGGACCATGGAGAGCTCCCTGCAGCCTCCTGCCATCAGGTCAATCAGGACCAGGGAGAGCTCCCTGCAGCCTGCCATCAGGTCAATCAGGACCATGGAGAGCTCCCTGCAGCCTGTCATCAGGTCAATCAGGACCAGGGAGAGCTCCCTGCAGCCTGTCATCAGGTCAATCAGGACCAGGGAGAGCTCCCTGCAGCCTGCCATCAGGTCAGTCAGGACCAGGGAGAGCTCCCTGCAGCCTCCTGCCATCAGGTCAGTCAGGACCAGGGAGAGCTCCCTGCAGCCTCCTGCCATCAGGTCAATCAGGACCAGGGAGAGCTCCCTGCAGCCTGCCATCAGGTCAATCAGGACCAGGGAGAGCTCCCTGCAGCCTGCCATCAGGTCAATCAGGACCAGGGAGAGCTCCCTGCAGCCTGCCATCAGGTCAATCAGGACCATGGAGAGCTCCCCGCAGCCTGCCATCAGGTCAATCAGGACCATGGAGAGCTCCCTGCAGCCTGCCATCAGGTCAATCAGGACCATGGAGAGCTCCCTGCAGCCTCCTGCCATCAGGTCAATCAGGACCATGGAGAGCTCCCTGCAGCCTGCCATCAGGTCAATCAGGACCATGGAGAGCTCCCTGCAGCCTGCCATCAGGTCAATCAGGACCATGGAGAGCTCCCTGCAGCCTCCTGCCATCAGGTCAATCAGGACCACGGAGAGCTCCCTGCAGCCTGCCATCAGGTCAATCAGGACCATGGAGAGCTCCCTGCAGCCTCCTGCCATCAGGTCAATCAGGACCATGGAGAGCTCCCTGCAGCCTCCTGCCATCAGGTCAATCAGGACCAGGGAGAGCTCCCTGCAGCCTCCTGCCATCAGGTCAATCAGGACCATGGAGAGCTCCCTGCAGCCTCCTGCCATCAGGTCAATCAGGACCAGGGAGAGCTCCCTGCAGCCTCCTGCCATCGGGTCAATCAGGACCAGGGAGAGCTCCCTGCAGCCTCCTGCCATCAGGTCAATCAGGACCATGGAGAGCTCCCTGCAGCCTCCTGCCATCGGGTCAATCAGGACCAGGGAGAGCTCCCTGCAGCCTGCCATCAGGTCAATCAGGACCAGGGAGAGCTCCCTGCAGCCTCCTGCCATCAGGTCAATCAGGACCAGGGAGAGCTCCCTGCAGCCTCCTGCCATCAGGTCAATCAGGACCAGGGAGAGCTCCCTGCAGCCTCCTGCCATCAGGTCAATCAGGACCAGGGAGAGCTCCCTGCAGCCTGCCATCAGGTCAGTCAGGACCATGGAGAGCTCCCTGCAGCCTGCCATCAGGTCAATCAGGACCATGGAGAGCTCCCTGCAGCCTCCTGCCATCAGGTCAATCAGGACCAGGGAGAGCTCCCTGCAGCCTGCCATCAGGTCAGTCAGGACCAGGGAGAGCTCCATGCAGCCTCCTGCCATCAGGTCAATCAGGACCACGGAGAGCTCCCTGCAGCCTGCCATCAGGTCAATCAGGACCAGGGAGAGCTCCCTGCAGCCTCCTGCCATCAGGTCAATCAGGACCAGGGAGAGCTCCCTGCAGCCTGTCATCAGGTCAATCAGGACCAGGGAGAGCTCCCTGTAGCCTCCTGCCATCAGGTCAATCAGGACCAGGGAGAGCTCCCTGTAGCCTCCTGCCATCAGGTCAATCAGGACCATGGAGTAAGAACAAATTCTGATTTTATTTATTGTCAACCCTGCATATGTTGGTATCGGTTGATATCGGTATCGGAAATTAAGAGTTGGACAATATCGGTATATCGGTATCGGTAAAAAAGCCAATATCGAGCATCCCTAATCACAGATGATACATACATCACAACATACATCACAACATACATCACAACATACATCACAACATACATCACAACATATATCACAGGTGATACATACATCACAACATACATCACAACATACATCACAACATACATCACAACATACATCACAACATACATCACAACATACATCACAACATACATCACAACATACATCACAGATGATACATACATCACAACATACATCACAACATACATCACAACATACATCACAGATGATACATACATCACAACATACATCACAACATACATCACAGATGATACATACATCACAACATACATCACAACATACATCACAACATACATCACAGATGATACATACATCACAACATACATCACAACATACATCACAGATGATACATACATCACAACATACATCACAGATGATACATACATCACAACATACATCACAGATGATACATACATCACAACATACATCACAACATACATCACAGATGATACATACATCACAACATACATCACAACATACATCACAACATACATCACAACATACATCACAACATACATCACAGATGATACATACATCACAACATACATCACAACATACATCACAGATGATACATACATCACAACATACATCACAACATACATCACAATATACATCACAACATACATCACAGATGATACATACATCACAACATACATCACAACATACATCACAACATACATCACAACATACATCACAGATGATACATACATCACAACATACATCACAACATACATCACAACATACATCACAACATACATCACAGATGATACATACATCACAACATACATCACAACATACATCACAGATGATACATACATCACAACATACATCACAACATACATCACAACATACATCACATATGATACATACATCACAACATACATCACAACATACATCACAGATGATACATACATCACAACATACATCACAACATACATCACAACATACATCACAGATGATACATACATCACAACATACATCACAACATACATCACAACATACATCACAGATGATACATACATCACAACATACATCACAACATACATCACAACATACATCACAGATGATACATACATCACAACATACATCACAACATACATCACAACATACATCACAGATGATACATACATCACAACATACATCACAACATACATCACAACATACATCACAGATGATACATACATCACAACATACATCACAGATGATACATACATCACAACATACATCACAGAGATACATACATCACAATACATACATCACAGAGATACATACATCACAATACATACATCACAGAGATACATACATCACAATACATACATCACAGAGATACATACATCACAGAGGTAAAGGAAATAATTAAAACACACACCAAACAAACAACCAAATAAAATTACAAATCCATGTGAAATAGGGTACAAATACACATTTCCCTCAGTGAGTTACAGCAATTTATATGGATATAGTTTTGGGGGGGCGTCTTTTTTTTGTGTGCAGACGATGTGAAAAAAAATATATACATTTTGGTGTTGCCTTCATATTTGGATCAATATCTCCCTGCGACGTACCTCCCTTTTTCCCCATTTCATTATAAACCCAGGGACAAGCTCCTCCTCTCTGTCCTCCGCCACACGTTTTCCATTGGTCCTCCTCCCCCACGTGACCATTTCTAGCATTTCCATTGGCTGTAGGCTAAAAGCTCAGTGACTATCCTGCATGCGCGATTTTTTTCCGTGGCCTATGTTTGCGAAGACGCTCTCTGATTGGCTAGCCGCGTACAGCGAAGACCCTCTCTGATTGGTTTAGCGCCGAAGGGTCTCTTCCGCATATTCAACAACAATTGATATGTTGTTCCCTAACCTTAACCTTAACCTTAACCTTAACCCTAACCTTAACCCTAACTCTAAGCATAACCACTTTGAAGCAGAGAATATATATGTACAAGGCGGAACAGACCCTTCGGCGCTAAACCAATCAGAGAGAGGGTCTTCGCTGTACACGGCTAGCCAATCAGAGAGTGTCTTCGCAAACATAGGCTACGGAAAAAAATCACGTATCCTGTATTCGGAAGAGAGAAGAAGAGTGACCCGGGCGTCTCAGAGGCCGTGCTCTGCCCTCTGGTGGACGGAGGAGAGAAGAGAATCTCCAGATTCAGCAGCTCTTTACCATAAATGGTTCCAGGGAGATTGAATGCAGCTACATACTACATGCTACATGCTACATTATTTACTTATCCATCCAGTGACAACAAAAACAGACACACAGAATCAGAGCAGCAGACAGACAGGTGGAGAAAAAGAGATGGACAGAGAGAGAGAGACGGAGATATAGAGAGAGAGGGAGAGATAGAGAGGGAGACAGAGAGAGGGAGAGATAGAGAGACAGACAGAGAGAGGGAGATATATATAGAGAGAGAGATACAGAGACAGAGGGAGAGATAGACAAAGAGAGAAAGAGATAGACCGAGAGAGAGGGAGAGAGAGACAGAGAGGGATGGAGCAAGAGAGAGACAGAGAGAGAGGGAGGGAGAGATAGAGAGAAAGAGAGGGAGAGAACGAGAGAGAGAGACAGAGGGATAGATAGAGAGAGACAGAGAGAGGGAGATAGAGAGAGAGAGATACAGAGACAGAGGGAGAGATAGACAAAGAGAGAAAGAGATAGACAGAGAGAGAGGGAGAGAGAGAGAGACAGAGAGGGATAGAGCAAGATATAGAGAGAGAGAGGGAGGGAGAGAGAGAGAGAGAGAGAGAGAGAGAGAGAGAGAGAGAGAGAGAGAAGGAGAGATAGAGAGGGAGGGAAAGATAGACAGAGAGGGAGAGAGAGAGGGAGAGAGAGAAGGAGAGAGAGAGGGAGTGTCACGGTTGAGTGGCGGGGACGCGTGTTGCTTTTGCAAGAATGTGACAATTTGACCATGTGACCGCGGCAACGCGGGAGAGCGGCAGTGCGGAAATAGGCTGTCTCTAAGACAAACTCTAACCTTAACCAGCTCCTTAACAGCGCCTAAACTTACCCGTTCTAACCTTAACCAACTCCGAAACAATGCCTAACCTTAACCTTAACCTTAACCATGCCTAACCTTAACCGGCGAAAGGACCGCAGGACCGCTGCTCTGCCAGGTGAGCTGAAGCGCCGAATGAAAATCATGGCGGATTAGGGCGGTTACATAATTCTGCAAGCTCTGCCGCTCCGCTACACAGCAGAGCGGCGGTTGCCGCGCCTGCCGCGGGGCGTGTCGCAGCCAATCAGGGAAAACGCGGAAGCAAAGGCAGCACTGCTCCGCTGTTATTAAGCAATAGGCGGCGGGGACAGGACCCAATGGACCTATCTCAAACCCTGCCCTCTTTTCTTGATCCTCCAATCACAACTGTCGCTTACCTCGGACAAACTTGTAAGCGACAGTTGTGATTGGAGGATCAAGAAAAGAGGGCAGGGTTTGAGATAGGTCTATTGCAGACATGGTGGATGAGGTTTAGAATCCAGGGGTATTTATTTACACAAACACGGAATAAACGGAACATAAACAACACAAAACTCAATCTAACACGGGGAACACTTACTAGACGGGGCGACGGGAGACAAAGCAACAGATGAAACACGGCAGGGCAAGACATCCAGAGACCAGGCAACACAGAACTAATATACACAGGGCTGATTACAACGAGGAACACCTGGGAGGGGAAATAGACTGACAAAGACTACAAGAACTACAACAATGGCAGACAAGACACACATGGGACAGAACATGCAGACTAAAGACTAAACAGATAACACAATACAAGACAAGAAGTGTACTTAAACCAGACAGGGGAACATGAAGGGCAAGAGGTAGACCGGGAGACAAAGCGAGATGGGGAGAACACAAAGGAACATAGATACATAAATGGACAAGGAGAGTCAGATTAGTCAAGGGATCCATGAGCAGATGAGGGGAATTGTCCATAAACCGGTGGGGAGATAAGTCCATGAACTGGTGGGATGTGACAGGGAGAGATAAACAGAGAGGGAGAGAGATAGAGAGAGAGGGGGAGAGAGAGAGAGAGAGAGAGAGAGAGAGAGAGAGAGAGGGGGAGAGAGAGAGAGAGAGACGGAGAGAGCAAGAGAGGGAGAGGGAGAGAGAGAGAGAGAGAGAGAGAGAGAGAGAGAGAGAGAGAGAGAGAGAGAGAGAGAGAGAATGAGAGAGAGAGAGAATGAGAGAGAGAGAGAGAGAGAAAATGAGAGAGAGAGAGAGAGAGAGAGAGAGAGAGAGAGAGAGAGAGAGAGAGAGAGAGAGAGAGAGAGAGAGAGGGAGAAAATGAGAGAGAGAGGGAAAGTGACAGACAGACAGGGGAAGAGTTTACAAATAGGTTACTTCAAAATCAATTTATTTCTTCATTAAATATAAAAGGTGACATGATTATTGACTTATATGATATGTTGAATGATCCCTTTGATTGCTAGTGTTTCCATCCCCGCTAACTGCATCGGTTAGTATCCAGTACAGAGTCATTTAGTGCCAGTGCTGCCACCTGGTGGCCGCGACGCGGTAACTGCATAATCCAGTTCTCAAAATGATTTAACTCCTACCAACCCGATCTCCGTAGGATCCCTATGCATGGCCTCCACAGCTGCAACTGCCCTCCCTCCTCTCCATCCATCCTTCCATCTCTCCATCATGCCATCCCTTCATCCTGCTGTTGTAAGTCGCCTGTTGATCGCATCATCAAAACCGCACCCTGTCACCACGATGTCACTATTGAGCTTTGCACCGTGTTGTTATCTATGTCAGGGGTTCTCAACCTCTCTGCTGCCAAGGCACCCTGTGTTCAATAAAATATTCCAGGGCACCCCTACATACGATAAAGACTTTTCCGGTCCTGTCTTTTTTGCTACAATGATGACAAAAGCGCTTGCTTCAAAATAATGTTTATTTAAGAAACCGGGAAACACATTTGTGTGTATATGCAGCCGGCTATGTATGCATTATTAACAGGTGTTTCAGGTCTAAATGGCTTAGTACTGTTGACATTACTTGTAATAGTAAATCAAATAGCATATTTCTTTAAATAAAAGTACAGAAAAGGATCACTAAAGTGCTATCTGTTGCAGCTGCACTGTTCTCCATAAAAATGGCATATTTGGATAAGTGTGACCATTTCACAGAAAAGGATCACCAAGTTACCATTTCTCAAAAAATATAAATAAATACAGAAGATAAGCACTCGTTCACTCAGTGGACATTTCTAGCTCAATGCGAGGTCTGCTGCTGCTGGCTAATAATACGGTCAATACGTGGGGAGATCTTTGACAAGGCAACACGCATGTCATCCTCAAGGCTCAACTTGGCCCTATATTTTGTTTTCAGAGCTGTCATGGATGAAAAGCCAGCTTCACACAGATATGTGGTGCTGAATGGTATCAACACCTTAACTGCTGCATCATGAGATACTTGGTACTCAGCACCACACTCTGAAACTAGCTCTCCAGGTGGTATCAGATGAGATTTCAATGAGTTCTTCCAACAGTTTGGATGGAGATGTGTCAGGAAGCTTTGTCTCAATGTTGTCTGTAAAGTTTTTTTTTTATCCAGAGTATCTTGGTGATCCTTTTCTGTGTTTTATTAAATAATGATTTTCAGATTTTGAGAAATGGTCAAACTTATCCAAATATGGTATTTTCATGGAAAACAGTGCAGCTGCAACAGATAGCACTTTAGTGATAATTTTCTGTAATCCAAAAAGAGTAAAAAAAAAATTAAAAAAAGATTTTAATCTCCTCTGAGGCACCCTAGGGTGCTGCTGCACCCCTGTTGAGAACCGCTGATCTAAGACATGCAAGACACCCTCTCTCTCTCTCTCTCTCTCCCTCTCCCCTCCCT
>NW_028174880.1:430914-502029 GCF_963971535.1 Notolepis coatsorum
ACGACTTCTCATCGTGGGTTCCCTACCCCGAGACTTTGAGCTGTCCAACTTCGACTGCTACGGCAAGGCCGTGGACGTGTTGGGGGCCCTCGGCAAGTCGCAGAGCAAGTCCAACAAGAAGCCGCCGCCCCGAAGGCCGTCATACCGGCCGCGGCCAAGCGGGTGGACCTGTACGCCCGCGCTCTGTTCCCCTTCTCCTTCCTGTTCTTTAACGTGATGTACTGGTCCTGCTATCTGTGGTCCGGCAGCCAGACCCCCATTTATAGGTGAACCTCGCTTTGTCGCTCGCGGTTAATTTTTCGCCGTTTCTTGACGCTCGGGGGGTACCTCTTCAAACCACAAGAGGGCGCTCTCGGGGATATCCCTTGGGGCATTGTCGGATATTAACCCCCTTAAATGCAAAAAGCACACAGAAATAGAGATTTATGATATTGCATGCTGGATGTAAATTAAATGCATCAAATTACATTCTCTAATGTTTTTTTTCATACAAGGGGTGATGTGAAATTAATATTAACGTGTGACGTTTTCAGATATTAACCCCGTCATGCCCCGAAAATGGCAAAACCACACAAAAATAGAGATGTACGATATCGCATGCTGAATATAATGAAATGCATCAAATTACATTCTCTAATGTTTTTTTTCATACAAGGGGTGATGTGAAATTAATATTAACATTAATATTAACATGTGACGTGTTCAGATATTAACCCCTTCATGCCCCGAAAATGCACACAAAATCACACGAAAATAGAGATGTACGATATTGCATGTTGAATATAAATTAAATGCACCAAATTACATTTCAGTGTGCTGTCATGCGACCGGCAGCTCTATCGGGTCGCAGTGCAAGTGAAATGGGCCCACCCAGATGGGTTCCAAGACATGCACTTGTGTCTCGGAAGGGATGCATGCACTGATGAGTTTGGTTGGGGCAGTTGGTTCACTGATGGCTGAAAGTGGGCTCTCTAGGGTCCTGTCGGAAGTCTTTGGGGGGGGGGGGGGGGGTGGGGGGGGGGTTGCCAAGATGTTGGATGGGAAGACGTTCCCTCAGAATGTACCGGCCCTGCGGATGATGATGGCAGAGGAGGTGTTAAGGAGCCTGATCACAGACGGCCATTTTCAGAAAGCAGATGACCTGATGAGGAGAGCCTTGGATCACATAGCAAGCCAGAGCAGGACTTGCCAAACTTTGGGTTGAGGTCTTGGTGAAACCAGTGTTGCGGATCGTGTCCTACATCCGGGGGCCGAACGTTGAGGGTGACTGGCTTCTCCATCTGACCCATGTTCCGGAAGATGCTTCCCTACTACTTGCAGCCGGGCCATGTCAACTATGCCAGGTATGGCCTCTACTACCTCCGGTCCAAAGCTATTTCCTCCAGGGGCAACATGTCACGAGACACCTCGGCGGAATATGGAATGGCCTGTGGAGTGACCGGTTCATAGAGTCCACCTTCATGAGGTACGGCCACACAGTGCAGGAGGGATCATTGGTATAATAACCCTGAAGCCAGAGGCACTGAAGATCTGGGCAATGATCAGCCACATCTGCTGCAAAATCGAGTCGGACATGAAGGAGATGGAAGAGGAAACAAACACTTCCAAAGTGCAGCTCTATCACAAAGAGGAGAGCAAAGCCAGGGTTATAGCAGACACCAAGGACAGAGCTGGACTCATGTCAGATACTAGATACCTGCCTCCATCCATTGGAACCCCATGCACATCCTGCAGAAAGCCTCGTGAACATCACCAGTGGGAAGATAGCCCCAGCACCTGTTAATGTAGACAACGCTGTACAGATTGGAGAGACAATGTTAGCAGATTTTGAAAAGACCTGGCTAGAGGGATTTTACAGCACCATCTCAAAACAAGTGAAGACAATGGCACTAACAGCAAAATCCATCCAAGTTGGTGACGCCAAAATGTATGACTTAATTAAATGTCATCTACTCAAGGGTCATCGCACTGTTCTCTAGTGACCGCGGTGTTGACGTGAAGGATGTTCTCTCCCACGAGCTGGCACCAGTCAGTCCCACCTGCCATGTTCCCTGAGGAAGGAAGGAATGCGACTGTGTAAAGCCAAGTCCACATTGAAGAAGTCACCTTAAGGTGGACGTCTCGAAGAGGAAAGCCGGTGACGCAGACATCACTGTCATTGATGCATCTGCACTTCCTTGGACTATCCACTGGTCAGCTGACGGCACTGTCACTGATTTCATTGAAAATGTTAAGGCACGGCTAACTTCATACCTCTTAGAGAGTGACGCGTACCTTATCTTTGACAGATACTATGACTACAGTATCAAGTCCGTCACCAGAGATGTTAGGGAGACCAACAAAAAGCATCATCTCCTCCTATCGCCCAAGCTACCAGCCCAGACAGACATCGCTACATATTTACTGCCAGGGCGGCACGGTGGCACAGTGGTCAGCACTGCTGCCTCACAGCTAGAAGGTCCTGGGTTCAGTGGTCAGCACTGCTGCCTCACAGCAAGAAGGTCCTGGTTCAGTGGTCAGCACTGCTGCCTCACAGCTAGAAGGTCCTGGTTCAGTGGTCAGCACTGCTGCCTCACAGCAAGAAGGTCCTGGGTTCAGTGGTCAGCACCGCTGCCTCACAGCAAGAAGGTCCTGGTTCAGTGGTCAGCACTGCTGCCTCACAGCAAGAAGGTCCTGGTTCAGTGGTCAGCACTGCTGCCTCACAGCAAGAAGGTCCTGGTTCAGTGGTCAGCACTGCTGCCTCACAGCAAGAAGGTCCTGGTTCAGTGGTCAGCACTGCTGCCTCACAGCAAGGAGGTCCTGGGTTCAGTGGTCAGCACTGCTGCCTCACAGCAAGAAGGTCCTGGTTCAGTGGTCAGCACTGCTGCCTCACAGCAAGAAGGTCATGGGTTCGAACCCCAGCGGGGGGCCTTTCTGTGTGGAGTTTGCATGTTCTCTCCCTGTGTTCGCGTGGGTTTCCTCCAGGTTCTCTGGTTTCCTCCCACACCATAAAGACGTGCATGGTAGGCAGGGACTACAGGTGGAAACTAGCTCATTAACTAATTCTGCCACATTTACATTGATGTGGAAACTGAAGATGTTGATTAATGTGCACTGTTGTCCCTGGGTAAATAAATACATAACAACATAATCATCCATAAAAAACAAGAAACAGCTGAACAAATGACTGTGTGAAGAACTGAGCAAAGACGGGCTATTCCATCTACAGAGCACAAACACACACAAGTTGGTGTTGACAGGTGATGTCCCATCGAGATCGAGATGGAAGAGAGACGGACGAGATATGATCTAGAGAAAATCAGCAGGAAGAAGCTGAGACCATCGTCGTCCAACAAGTCCTCCTGAGGTGTTCTGGAGAGAAGCCCATCAAATCACAGTGGTTTCTGATGATACAGATGTGTTTGTCCTACTTCTTCACCATCACCATCGATTTGAGGAGGGCTTTATTTGAGAAAATTCAAATTGTAAATCCGGATTTGTTTTGGCAATCTGAGAGTTGTATGTTGAGTTTTTTTTTGTGGAGGCCATCTTCAGTTTTGCAGGATTTTTGGAGAAAGCATGGCACTTGAGACAAAACACACTATATCCTATATAATTGTATATGAATTCCTCTTGTTTCTTTGTTTACATACATTGCTTACAGCTTGTGTTATATTACGTTTTTATTGTATTTTCTTTTTTTTGTGGCCATCTTGGTGTATATAACCTATCGTCAATGTCATAATTTGTCAAGTAATTTGTCAAGTATACTATTATATACTTATTGTTTATGTGTCTTGTAAGCCCATATGGGCTGGGCATACACCTGTATGTACAGTACGACACGAAAATAAAAAAAAACATCAAATCAAATCAAATCAAAACCATCAGGCAGGACCGGATGTACCACTCGTCATGGAATCCGCCCCGCAAGGAGAGAGTAATAGTGGACATGAAGTCAACACTGGCCAAGCAGAAACAAGTTGTCGAACACCTTTTTCCCAGCCCATGCCATATCAGGATGTGACACTGTGGCGTCGTACTATGAGTTGGG
Source organism: Notolepis coatsorum (assembly GCF_963971535.1). Classification (NCBI taxonomy): domain Eukaryota; kingdom Metazoa; phylum Chordata; class Actinopteri; order Aulopiformes; family Paralepididae; genus Notolepis; species Notolepis coatsorum. The sequence goes on from NW_028174880.1 coordinate 434,948, forward strand.
AAAAGGCTCTCTGTTGTCAAAGCCCTGAATCAGCCATTGGGCAATGTGGATGTATCATTCCGGCAAGTCCTTGACCGAGCCACTGCCTTCATCTCAGCCTGTTGAGAGAGCACATATGACACACACAAGGGGCGGGGGGGGTTGGGGGGGAGGACATAATGTCTTCACCAAATCTAGCTTCTCTACCTCCAACAAAGGAAGCGTTCATTGAAAATGTGAAGAGGGCCCACTTCCAAAGCGTACCTCTGGAGACATCTCATTAAGAATCTGCCACCTGCAATGAACCCAGAGGACACCTGTAACAGAACACTGATCCCAATCCACCGACCAGAAGATGTCAAACTTGTCCCAGACTACATCCTGAAGATGATCCCGTGTGGCTGCCAGAGTGAGGCCCTGTGTACCTCTCGGAGGTGCAGCTGTAAAGGGCATGGTTCGCCACGTGGCACAATGTCCTGTTCATGTTTCAGGGTACAGTAGGATGCTCAAGAAAGACCCTAATATGTAACGCATCTGCAAGATTTTGGAATGGCCTTGATGTAGCAATAAAAACAAGTAATACTATTGAAATGTTTAAAAATGCAGATATAAACAGGAATTCTTGGACAAGTATAAGTTAAGAGGAGCTTGAAAATAACGTGAACTAGTATTTCTGTAATTATTTATTTATCTTTTGCTGTAGTGCATAGGTATATATTTTTTTTTATGTTGCTAGATAATTTATTACATATTAATATGATATTGTAAGGAAGGGGCAGGACCAGATAAGCTTTGCTTCTTTCTGTCCCTTCTCGAACAAAACCATTTGTCTTGAGCTACGTTGATTATTGTCTAGGAAGATATATTTTATTTTATTTGTATTTTATTTTATTTAGTTTTATTTTATTTAGTTTTAGTTATTTTTTGTTATTACAAATGTGTGTGTTCATGGTTGAAAATGTTCAAGATAAATAGATAAATAAAGATCAAATCAAATTGGTCCTTCACACCAGTGAGAGTGCACAATGCAGACTTAAGTGTGTGTGTCGCTGCTTATAACTGCTACAAAAACGTTGTTTTACAGGCCTGGCTTGAAAGGGTTAATAATAATAATTTCACATCACCCCTTGTATGAAAATACTTTAGAGAATGTAATTTGATGCATTTCATTTAAAATTCAGCATGCGATATCATACATCTCTATTTGTGTGTGATTTTTGGCATTTTCGGCGCATGAAGGGGTTACTATCTAAAAATGCCCAACAAGGGATATCACGAGCACCCTCTTGTATGTTGAAGAGGTTCCCCCCCGAGCTCCAAGAAACAGCAAAAGAAACAATTGCAACTGACAAAACGAGGCTCTCGCAGGAGAGGGAGGAGAGGAGAGGAGGGGAGAGGAGGGGAGGAGAGGAGAGGAGGGGGAGGGAAAGAGGAGAGGAGGGTGTTGTGAATGAATGAAGCAGAGATACCATCGAAATGTAGACCAAAGACAAGGTAGTGAGGAGAGGAGGAGGAAGGAGAGGAGGAAGGAGGAAGAAGAGGAGGAGGAAGGTATCTGACCTCTGGCCGCGTTCATACAGTCATGAAAAAATATCTGCTTTTTATTTCTTTGATCTCCCATGACCTGTCCGAGCGGCCCTCCTGGGAAAACCCACGGACATGTCAAAGTCACATGTCAAAGTCACACGTCAAAGTCACACGTCAAAGTCACACGTCAAAGTCACATGTCAAAGTCACATGTCAAAGAAGTCACATGTCAAAGTCACACGTCATCACATGCCATTTCCAATGTGCTTCCAAAGCAGTTGACGTGTCATTTAGAGACCATTTGACACGTGTCATGTTCATGTGACCACCATATATACCCTGACCTTGTTCCTCTGAGCAAGGCACTAAACACTGCCATGGTTAGGGGGGGTCCCTGTGTAGCCGCAATGTGTATAGAGTGCTTGTATCTCTGAGCAAGGCTTTACCACCTGCCTGGGTTAGGCGTGCTGCTGTGTAGCTCAACGGGGGGTAGAGTGCTTGTTCCTCTGAGCAAGGCACTAACACTGCCAGGGTTAGGGGTTCGATTCCCAATCGGATAATGATGACGCCGTCATCCACCACACGCTTTAGCTACTGCGGCGTCCCGTGTAAATAGACGACTATCCTACATGTACGACGGACCTGACGCAGTTATTAACGTCACGGAGAGTCTCTCGTTCTGTCTCCGTCTGTCTCGCGACTGTCTGTCTGTCTCTCTGAGGAGGGGGCGCCTGGGACGGGATCTCGCTTGGGACGGGATCTCGCCTGGGACGGGATCTCGCCTGGGACGGGATCTCGCTTGGGACGGGATGTCGCCTGCGACGGGATCTCGCCTGGATAAAACCTCTGAACTCAGAGTTAGCTCTTTCATTTCTCCACCTGCTCAATGTTTTAGTCTCTCTCTCTCTCTCTCTCTCTCTCTCTGTCTCTCTCTCTCTCTCTCTGTATCTCTCTCACTCTGTCTCTGTCTCTCTCTTGCTCTCTGTCTCTCTCTCTGTCTCTCTCTCTCTCTCTCTCTCTCTCTCTCTCTCTCTCTCTCTCTCTCTCTCTCTCTCGTGACTAAAAACTATCCAAACTAAATAAACAACCATGACCGTACATGACGGTCACATGGCGGTCACATGACAGTCACATGACGGTCACATGGCGGTCACATGACAGTCACATGACGGTCACATGACGGTCACATGACAGTCACACGACAGTCACATGACAGTTCGACTTACGAACAAACTCTTATTTTACCTTGAGAACCGAGAGGCGGGAGAAATGGGAGCGCGGCTGCTGTGACCTGAGAGACCCCAGAGGGGACGCGTTTTTTAGTGCAATCACTCCTGCGTTTAGAGCTGCGGTCCACTTGCGATCGGATTCACCCGAGACACGTTTTGGTGTTAAAAGTCTGAACTGTTTTCATCTTTTTGTTTCTCTCTCTCTGTTTTAATTTTAAATTTTTTTTTGTTAGATTAGATTAAAACAGGGCTTTTTCAAACTTTTTCATACCGTGAGCCCATTTTATTTAGGATTTATTTTTTGGGGCGCCCCACACTTAATGTATCGCGTGATTTCAACGTGGAATTAAGGAATATCAAAATAAAAGCACACGTTGTTGAACTTGATCACGCATAATTTATTAGACATTTTTATTCCAGCGCCATGTTATCAATAATACACACATTTATAAAACGAGGCATATTTAGCGCGACCCCACTGTCGCCTACCCGCGACCCCAATTTGGGTCGTGACGCGTAGTTTGAGAACCACTGGATTAAAAAATGTATTGTCATCACGCAGCACAAATACAGTTCAACGAGAAGAGGTTCGGAGTCCAACCAGAGTGCAAAGGTTACGGTAAAGTGTGATGGTAATATACAATGTAGGCTACAAGCTGGAATATATATTAAACTGGAATATATATATAGATTAGTACTATTATTGAGTAATAATGCCAATCCAATGTATGTACAGAATTGTAGTATTAATATGTACAGGTATAAAGACACTATGGTAGTAAGTCATACTGGCCAGCGGCATAACTAGTAAGAGTTGGTTGGGAATGAATGAATGAATGAAAACTTTATTTAACAGATTGCAGAATGGGTACAATACAGTACAGCTCAATACACACAATTGTTAAGGGGATGCAGACCAGAGAAAGACTTTCGTCTTGTTTCCATCAGGGTCCCCCATTTTCAATTCATATAGACATTTATGACACATACACAACATACATGACATTTATGGCATAGGGACATATAGGTATTTAGTACTGATACATTTGTGACATATGCGGTATTCAAATATACAGTACTGTTACCCCTAGATCCTGACAGAGTATATACATAATTGGGGAGGGGACTGTACATTAGGAGGGGGTGGGTGGGTGGGAGAGAAATATCCATACGGCGGGGAGGGAATATATACATGCGGTGGGGAGGAGACTGTACATTAGGAGGTGGTGGGGGTTTTGGGCATTTACGGTGGCCAGTTTCGAATTGCAGCCTCCCGTAGGTGCTCTTTAAGAGCGGTTTTGAATGTGGGTAGGGATTCACAATCCTTTACAGCTTTGGGTAGGGCGTTCCACATTGGGATATAGATATAGTACAGGTATGTAAACAGGAATACGTATATACGGTCAATATAAATAAATATGTATACAGTATTATTGTACAAGGCTGTCATATAGAGTTATATGGGTATAGACTAATAGTTTGACAGTGAGACTAGCTTTCTTTTTCTCTGTCTCTTTCTCTCAATTCTTCCGTTTCTCTCTTTCAGTATTTTTTTAATTTTTTTTTATCTCCGTCTCTTAATGTCTTCATCTTTGCCTTTCTCTCACTTTCAGTCTTTTTCTCGACACGCCTCCGTGTTCGTCTCCGTGTCCTCTGCCAGTTGGTCTTTCAGTGGACAGGCTAGACACGGGGGAGGGAGGGGGGGGGGGGGGGGGGGGGGGGGGATTTCTATGAAACTCACTTGTAATATTTACTTGTACATATACTTGTAAACCAGACCTGCTTGTAGCTGTGTCCCCCAGTTTGTCCCCATTACTGTATATGATAGCGTTATGCTTTTTACTGAAAATGATGAACGGGCAGCCATTGGACCGGGGTTCGCTAACCGTATGCTAACCTTATCCAGTCAAGCTAACTGAGCGCTAATAGCCTATGTTATGGCCTCTCTCTAGATTATATCTATGCAGGAATCGCTTGCCATGACGATGAGTGATGCTAGCTATAACTACAGCACTGAAGGCCTCTCTAGGATATCATCTCTATGTCGTGTATCAAGGCCCAGACGAGCCAACCTTCGCTAAATAGCTGCTATTGGAACGTGAGGTGCATCTGATATGATTTGATTGATATATCTGCATTATTTTATCCCACTTTATGCGTCGCTCTTGCTGCTTGTTTTACTTATTTCTTACCGATGTAAAGCACTTTGAACTGCGATCCCCTGTATGATGAAAGGTGCTACACAAATAAAGTTGTTATTGTGTTGCTATGGCATCTCTGGAATCAGCCCAATCTCGCTTGACATGTGAAAATAAAGTACATATTTTACATTATGTTATAGCCATAAGTAATATATTACGGAAATGTACAGTGTGTACTTATTACAAATGAGTAATATATTGACGTGTTTATGAAGATAGTTTTGTCTAGTGATGAGGGCACTCGTCCGCGACCACAATCATCATTGGTTCGACTCCTGGCTGTTTGTTTTGGACTTTCACTGATGCAAAATGTAAATATATTACTTATGGATATAACGTACATTATGTACTTTTTTCCTGTGGTCGATTAGTACTTTATTTACGTTTTCTGACTAGACCGTGTCGCTAGAATATATACTGTATCTATGCTATATGATGACAAAGCCATTGGTTCGCTACGTAAATCACAGTATATTTGACTCTATGTGAGAGGAGTCTACATCGGAAGCTTTGCACCCAATTACTCAACCAAGGTGTTGTTAAATGTGCTGTTGTGGAGTCAAATATACGACACCACTTAGAACATCAAGGCCACCATGATACACACAGCCAGGGGTAATACTCTAAGCACAACCTAACGTCTTCAGTATAGGAATAGAGATTTCCACATGGAAACAAATCTGTGTACAACCCACAGTGAGTTGTAACAAGTGTACTGTTGGTCGTAATTGTTTGTGACGTCATCTATCTATTCCGTCTTGCCGTATAATGTGTCATGATGGCCGTTAACCTGTAGCCAGCCATGTAACCAAGCTAACTGACAGCTCTGTACAGAACGGGGTTAACCTGTAGCCAGCCCTGTAACCAAGCTAACTGACAGCCCTGTACAGAACGGGGTTAACCTGTAGCCAGCCCTCTAAACAAGCTAACTGACAGCTCTGTACAGAACGGGGTTAACCTGTAGCCAGCCCTGTAACCAATCTAACTGACAGCTCTGTACAGAACGGGGTTAACCTGTAGCTTAGGCTTATTTTATTCCTTATTCTTAGGCAATTTTTTGTTATTCGTCTACCTAAATGTTTACTGTGAGCGTGAGCGATTTGTAGTGCCAAATTTTCCCCGGGATGATTAAAGTATTTCTATTCTATTCTATTCTATTCTATTCTATTCTATTCTATTCTATTCTATTCTATTCTATTCTATTCTATTCTATTCTAACAGGCTTAATCTGTAGCCAATCAAGCTAACTGACGGGGTTAATCTGTAGTCTCATTTCCCAGAGCCCCCTTAGCACTATACATGCGTAGTAAGGTCTTCTTTAGTTGCCGAGCTGATTCCCAGAGCCTCCTTAGCTAAGATACTAGGGATGTCCGATATTATCGGCCGATATTGGCATTAAAATGTAATATCGGAAATGATCGGTATCGTTTTTTTTTTTTTTTTTTACATTTATTTAACCATTATTTACCCAGGCAAGCAAGTAAGAACAAATTCTTATTTTATTTATTGTCAAAAGTATGCATACTGTTGTGTTAATTCCACAACAAGAGACATTATTCAGTTTTTTTGGGGGGGGGGGACCCTGCATATATCGGTATCGGTTGATATCGGTATCGGAAATTAAGAGTTGGACAATATCGGTAAAAAAGCCAATATCGAACATCCCTATAAGATACCTTTAGAAAGGTAGTCTGAGGGACTCGTATGTAGCGCTTCGCTCATTCTGTCACAGTTTTAGCCTTATTCAGTCAACATTCGTTTGTAGTCTTTTCACCTATACGTCTAATCCCATCATAATGATGCCTACAAAATTGGACAAGATTATTACATTTTGGCTGCTATCTTGAGTACGGTGTGTGTCCCAATTAGCCTACTGTATGCAAATTAGAAAAGATGCTGTGAACATGTTACACTAACGTTATTACATTATAGCTTGTACGAGCCTATAGTATTACATTATAGCTTGTACAAGCCTAAATTATTACATTATAGCTTGTACGAGCCTATATTATTACATTATAGCTTGTACGAGCCTCGGGTATTGTTGGCATTGGTATTAATTAACTGTTATCATGTTACTAAGCGTCACCTTTGAGCTCTAACTAAAACAACGTGTGATGCTCTATAGAGAAGCTCCTCCCCTTCCGCCAGAAGCCCCTCCCATTCCGCTAACCACCCCAGGACCCCATTTCGTAGATAAGATACGTACGGTAGTCAACGACAAGAGGCAACTTTGATATTATGTTTAGGAATGTGATTTAGTCGTACGTGTTGATAATATGAACAACATATATACGTCATTCGGTATTATCTTTGGGCGGTTATCTGACTCGCTGCGTACACTAATCCTGCTTGAGAAAGATCCCTCAAGTTTAACCCTTTCACTACCACACTACAGAAGGTTAACCCTTTCACTTCCACACGACTTAAACTTAACACATGCATTTACACCTTAAAGGTGCTGTAAGTGGTATTCTATTCTTCTTTTTTTTCTTTTTACTTATCTTGCCAAACCAAATTTGCTTACTGCACTGGTAGATAATTTTTTTACTTGTTTCAAGGACACATTTGCTTAACACTTTGGTTGCCTAAGGTTAAATTAATGATATACCATAGATTGCCAGCGCTATTTGTCTATGGAGAAAGTCCCCTTCTTTGCAGGGCTATAACTTTTTAAATTCTATTGCTACATTGCCATTATTAGGGCCCATTCAAAGTCCTATATGTATTGTTCATTGTGTAGCAACGTTAAACTTTTTCATTCACATATTCATAGTAAAGTATGGTCTAATGTATAAGTATGTTTTCATCTCTTTCTGCAGCTTTCTCCAGAACGTGATATATAGCCCCAAATGCATTATATTGTTTATTATATATATTATAGTTTGATGGCAATCAGCGCGATATAAAAAATTCCAACTAGACGTACTTCTAGAAGTTACTACACGTCATCTGATGTTGACCGGATGGGCGAGGGGGCGTTTATAATTCCGTGGGCAGCGTTATACCAATCATCTAATGTGGGTCAAATGTTGATAATATCAGTTATTATCGAAGACGGTAACGTTACACGCTGAAACTCACCCCAGTCTCCGCGCGCCGTTGGGCGATCATCGTCGAGTAGAAATTTTATCATTATGGGATATATTATTACCCGGTCCATCTCCAGCTTGTATAATGGTATATACGTCCAAATCATGTTGTTTATCGAGTTATTGGCAATCGATCGCTATGTAGAGTGACGAGCTAGAGTCACGGGACATGTACCGAGTGGCCGGAAGCAATACGGACGTCTAGCAAAACCTCTAGTGCGCTTCCTGTTAAGCGCTTGCGCCGATCGGCCACCAGATGGCGCTCCTGAACCGCCAGAGAGCTCAGTGGGTCCTGCTGGTGGATCTCAGGCCAGCGGAGGGACATTATGAATCCGATCGCAGATTTTTGAAATATTGATATAAAGACGACGTACAGCGTCCCCCGGCAACTTTAGCATGGCCAGCAAAGACGTCTAAAGACGGCTCCCGGCACCCAAAGTGTTAATACTAGTTTTTATTTCTTATTTTTGTCAGACAATTTTTGCAGTGTGGGGGTTCTCTCTCCTGATTGGATAAAGTAGGAGGGTAAACCAGAACATGTATTTTGTGTTTACTGCAGAGTGGAGGGACTGGGAGACCCATGTTACTGACCAGACACTCTATATCAGTGATGGCTGTTTACTGCATAGTGGAGGGACTGAGAGACCCATGTTACTGACCAGACACTCTATATCAGTGATGGTTGTTTACTGCAGAGTGGAGGGACTGGGAGACCCATGTTACTGACCAGACACTCTATATCAGTGATGGCTGTTTACTGCAGAGTGGAGGGACTGGGAGACCCATGTTACTGACCAGACACTCTATATCAGTGATGGCTGTTTACTGCAGAGTTGAGGGACTGGGAGACCCATGTTACTGACCAGCCACTCTGTATCAGTGATGGCTGTTTACTGCAGAGTGGAGGGACTGGGAGACCCATGTTACTGACCAGACACTCTATATCAGTGATGGCTGTTTACTGCAGAGTGGAGGGACTGGGAGACCCATGTTACTGACCAGACACTGTATCAGTGATGGCTGTTTACTGCAGAGCGGAGGGACTGGGAGACCCATGTTACTGACCAGCCACTCTGTATCAGTGATGGCTGTTTACTGCAGAGTGGAGGGACTGGGAGACCCATGTTACTGACCAGACACTCTATATCAGTGATGGCTGTTTACTGCAGAGCAGGAGGGACTGAGAGACCCATGTTACTGACCAGACACTCTATATCAGTGATGGCTGTTTACTGCAGAGTGGAGGGACTGGGAGACCCATGTTACTGACCAGACACTCTATATCAGTGATGGCTGTTTACTGCAGAGTGGAGGGACTGGGAGACCCATGTTACTGACCAGACACTCTATATCAGTGATGGCTGTTTACTGCAGAGTGGAGGGACTGGGAGACCCATGTTACTGACCAGACACTCTATATCAGTGATGACTGTTTACTGCAGAGCGGAGGGACTGGGAGACCCATGTTACTGACCAGACACTCTATATCAGTGATGGCTGTTTACTGCAGAGCGGAGGGACTGGGAGACCCATGTTACTGACCAGACACTCTATATCAGTGATGGCTGTTTACTGCAGAGTGGAGGGACTGGGAGACCCATGTTACTGACCAGACACTCTATATCAGTGATGGCTGTTTACTGCAGAGTGGAGGGACTGGGAGACCCATGTTACTGACCAGACACTCTATATCAGTGATGGCTGTTTACTGCAGAGCGGAGGGACTGGGAGACCCATGTTACTGACCAGACACTCTATATCAGTGATGGCTGTTTACTGCAGAGCGGAGGGACTGGGAGACCCATGTTACTGACCAGACACTCTATATCAGTGATGGCTGTTTACTGCAGAGCAGGAGGAACTGGGAGACCCATGTTACTGACCAGACACTCTATATCAGTGATGGCTGTTTACTGCAGAGTGGAGGGACTGGGAGACCCATGTTACTGACCAGACACTCTGTATCAGTGATGGCTGTCGAAATGTAGAGCTATTGTTTTAAACACGTAGACACTTATTTTAACAAACAACAAATACCACTTACAGCACCTTTAACGCATGCATTTACATGTCAGCGACTCATCCGCTTCCAAGGTCCGCCATTGGCCCACACAGCCGGCCACACTTTGAGAAAGCCTGTCTCTAGTGGATCTCTAGTGGATCCCCACAGGATCGTTGTTGTTTCAGCCACAGCTGTCCTCCCTCAGTGACGGAGTTCTGTTGTTAGATTTAGAATTGAACCCTGACCTGTGACCTTCCCTCTGATTGGCCTGTGATGTTGTATGTAACTACAGGCTGTCGACGACCTCAACTGATGATGTAATGCTTTTTGCTGCAAATAAACTCATTAAAGTTGCCTGCTGCACCGTTTGGCCCTGACTCTCCTCCTCATTTACCTGTCTGTCTGTCTGTCTGTCTGTCTGCCTGTCTGTCTGTCTGTCTGTCTGTCTGTCTGTCTGTCTGTCTGTCTGTCTGTCTGTCTGTCTGTATGTCTGTCTGTCTGTCTGTCTGTCTGTCTGTCTGTCTGTCTCTCTGTCTGTCTGTCTGTCTGTCTGTCTTATTAACTGTCTGTCTGTCTGCCTGCCTGTCTGTCTGTCTGTCTGTCTGTCTGTCTGTCTGTCTGTCTTATTAACTGTCTGTCTGTGTCTGTCTGTCTGTCTGTCTTATTAACTGTCTGTCTGTCTGCCTGCCTGTCTGTCTGTCTGTCTGTCTGTCTGTCTGTCTGTCTGTCTGTCTGTCTGTCTGTCTTATTAACTGTCTGTATGTCTGTCTGTCTGTCTGTCTGTCTGTATGTCTGTCTGTCTGTCTTATTAACTCTCTGTATGTCTGTCTGTCTGTCTGTCTGTCTGTATGTCTGTCTGTCTTATTAACTGTCTGTATGTCTGTCTGTCTGTCTGTCTTATTAACTGTCTGTCTGTCTGTCTGTCTGTCTGTCTGTCTGTCTGTCTGTCTGTCTGTCTGTCTGTCTGTCTGTCTTATTAACTGTCTGTCTGTGTCTGTCTTAATAACTGTGGTGTCTGTCTGTCTTAGTACATTTCTGTCTGTGTGTTTTAATAACTGTCTAAGAAGAAGAAGAAGTCTTTATTTGTCATGCAGATTAACGCACACATGCGAGGACTTGACATGGACCACAGTGACACATTGACAGTGTTGTGAAGAAAGCACGGCAACGCCTCTACTTCCTCAGGCGCCTAAGGAAGTTCAAAGTGAGTCAGAAGATCCTTAAGAACTTCTACTCATGCACAATAGAGAGCATCCTGACTGGTAACATCACCTCCTGGTTTGGGAATAGCACTGCACAAGACCGAAGCAGACTACAGAGAGTGGCCCGTTCAGCCGAGCGCACAATAGGAGGTGGGCTTCCCACTCTCCAGGACATTTATAACAAGCGTTGCAGGGGTAAGGCTAAGAGAGTAATCAAAGACTCTAGTCACCCAAACAACTGCCTCTTTGAACTGCTGCGGTCAGGCAAGCACTACGGGAGTCTCATGGCCAGTACAGAGAGACTCAGAAGGAGCTTCTATCCCCCCAGGCCATCAGGATGCTCAATGACTCTATAGCAACCTATCATCTACACTCATTGCACACACATCCACATGCACACACTCACTTTTAAACAAACACTCACCTTATTAACACTCACTTTAGACACTTTAAAACTCCATTATATTTACCTATTTATTAAAGAGATTTGCACCCCATTCAAACCTCATTTGCATTTGCACCTTACCTTAAAGTTGTGTACCTCATTGTCTGCATTTGTACCTCACTGTTTACAAATTTTTACTCACTGTATACTTAGATTGTATATTGTATATTCCTCTTTTACTGACTTTTTTACTGTATGAAGCACACTCTCAGGGGCTCATACAGAACCAAGCATTTCACCGTAAAGTACATGTATTTTATTGTGACAACTAATAAACAAACTTGAAACTTGAACGACCAAGGGCAGCCGGGAGCAGACGAGGGCTGCGGCGTGGGGCCACGCCCGGGCCCCGGGGACCAATCCAAGTGCTCCTGTCCGTCTTCGCCAGGGACCAGGGACGTGCACAGGACTTTAGAGGGGCAGGTGCTCAAAGGCTGAAAAGGGCACTACACTTGTGTGTATATATTAACCGAGCGCGCGCGCGAGCACGATTTTTAAGGGCCCTTTTCAGGGCGGGGGGCCCCCTTTTTATGCTTTTTGGGGGGTTTTGGTGATCAAATATTGAATATTGAACTATAATAATCAGTGCAGGAGCTCACTTATCCTTGAAAGACACTTTTATCACTGACTTAAAAGGCCCATACATCTCCATAAATGTTCAGGGGGGAGGGAATAAGTGCTTACCCTACAGACCCCAAGAAGTGCTGTATATTCTGTATTGTTTAATATAAATGCATTTTTTATTCCAATCCCGATTTGTATTTGAGATTCCCAAATCCCATCGGACTTGACTTCTTCGTGTCCCTCAATGAGTGTAATACCAGCATTCAACTGTATGCGCCACAGCGGTTTCTATCATCATCATCATCACCACCCACGCTATGCATAAAATATATAGGTCCGCGGAGAGGCACGCTGAGGAGGCCGTGCAAACTGCAATGGAATATGGGGCATCGCTCTCTCTTTACCTAATATTTTGATTCTATCCTGACTTTTTTCAGTTGGAAGGGCAGTCTATATGCGTAACAAAAAAATAATAAAATAAAAAAAAAATCGTATTTTTTTTCAAAAAGGGCACTTTTTTGATGAGGCTCAAAGAGGCAGGTGCTCAAGCACCCCTTGGCCTCTATGTGTGCACGTGCCTGCCAGGGACGCGTCAGCGATCTGTTCTGCATGTTTTTCCATTGGGTTTATCTTATTGGGAGTGTTTTTTAAAGGGTGTATTCTAAATACACAGAGAAACAGGTGAGCAATAATGTAACTCCAGCTTGCTATTTATTTAAAGTGTTTTTAAAGGGTGCATTCTAAATACACAGAGAAACAGATGGGCACAATAGTACACTTTCCTGTGTATACCCTTGGTTACAATAATGGTCTCTATTATGTGGTATCTATCTGTCTATGTCACTATATCTACTACAGTATCTAGCTATCTGTCTGTCTATATCTATCTGTCTGACTGTCTGTCTATCTATGTATCTATCTGTCTGACTGTCTGTCTATGTATCTATCTATCTATCTGTCTGTCTGTTTATCTATGTATCTAGCTATCTGTGAGAAGGTGAGGTGGCCTTGATGGGGTATGAGAAGGTACAGTAGGGCTTATATACATCTCTTTGTGGTTCCAGTCGACGTATTAAATGTATCTGTATTTATTAGTTTATCTATCTGGTTGTATGTGTTACTGTATTTAGTGTCCGTATCATAATTGCACAATAAAAGGTTATTAGAACTCACGGCTCTTTCTCTGACTGTTGTTTCCTGGGTCTCGTGTCATGTGCAGCTACACTAATAGCAACCCTATGTATATGATGAATTGAAAATGGGGGACCCTGGTGTAAACAAGACGAAAGTCTTTCTCTGGTCTGCATCCCCTTAACAATTGTGTGTATTGAGCTGTACTGTATTGTACCCATTCTGCAATCTGTTAATAAAGTTTTCAATCAATCAATCAATCAATGACATTATCCTGCCCCCTGGTGTTCAACATAGGTACTGCAGTCAACCGAGTTAATTAAAGGGTTTTCAAGTTTGTTTATTAATTGTCATAGTAAAATACAGAATACTTTATCATGAAATGCTTTTTCCTGTATGAGCCCCTGGGAGTGTGCTAGATAAAAAAAAAAGATAAAAAGTATAAAATAGAATAATGTCATTGAGCATCCTGATGGCCTGGGGATAGAAGCTCATTTACTTTCTCAACCAGCTGAATGAATGAATGAATGAAAACTTTATTTAACAGATTGCAGAATGGGTACAATACAGTACGGCTCAATACATACAATTGTTAAGGGGATGCAGACCTGAGAAAGACGTTTGTCTTGTTTCCATCAGGGTCCCCCATTTTCAATTCATATAGCTCCAGCTAGTTAGTTAGTTAGTTAGATAGTTAGTTAGTTAGTTAGTTAGTTAGTTAGTTAGTTAGTTAGTTAGTTAGTTAGTTAGTTAGTTAGTTAGTTAGTTAGTTAGTTAGTTAGTTAGTTAGTTAGCCACAAAACCAATGCAAAGTCAATGAGGTCAAGATCCTGTCTGTACAAGCTGAGACTTTGAGTTAAGAAGAAAAATACAACTATGAATAATATACATTATATATGATGTCGCCGTAACAAACAAAATTGAGGATCTTGCGGATTATCACTTTAATGTCAGGAGTGTACTTCTTTAAATTTCAGACGTATCATCTGAGTACAGTACAGCCAACTCTCTCTGTATGTTGAGCATCATTCTCCTACTGTACATAGAGAGTTGGATGACGTTCCACTTGCATTCCACTGTCCGACAGTACAGGTCCAGAGCTGCTGGTACTATCCGTATCATTTTATATGATGTATTGTATTATTGCTCATATGCGTATACTTAGAGTTCATGTTTAAAGTAACACAAAATATAGTCCCGGGCAACATACAAAAAACTTTCATGGGCAGAGATGGGGGTTATAATCTAAGAGGGGAATTGAATTTAACACAACCTATTGTCCGTAGTGCAAGTGCATCTCAGTTTGTGGGGCATCCATTTGGAATGGCCTTGATGTAGCAATAAAAACAAGTACTATTGAAATGTTTAAATGCAGATATAAACAGGAATTCTTGGACAAGTATAAGTTAGAGGAGCTTGAAAATAACGTGAACTGGTATTTTTGTTATTATTTATTTATCTTTTGCTGTAGTGGATATAGGTATATTATTTTTTATATTGATAGATAACTTATGACATATTAATATGATATTGTAAGTGTGACCGGTGTAGTATGGGTGTACTCTCTGACGGCGTTGTGTTAAGGACGACAGACATGGATGACTGTTGACGGACTTTATTTCCCTCCTGTTAGGTTACAAAGGCAACACAATGCACCAGCATTAGGAATAGTCATCTGCACTGCAGCACGTGAGCTCACGGAGTTCCAGGTGGGACTCGCTCATAAGAATGACACATTTTAATATACAATTACATTGGAAAATATACACAATTGAATACAAAACGGACACATGGGAGCTACTGTACACACATACCTGTTAGGTTACAATGCAACACAATGCACCAGCATTAGGAATAGTCATCTGCACTGCAGCACGTGAGCTATGGTTGAGAAAAGACGTGACTGCATTAACTACATGTTAACAGCAGCGCACGTGTGTGCAAACTTCCTACATGCTATTAAAGTGCATTTTACCCAGTCAAACCTCCCACAAAACAACTGCACAGGTACATATCAACGACAGTAGTTACATTACAAACTCGTTTCACAGTTTTAGGAATGTAACATACAATATTTAACAACTTTTAGACCGAAGTCTTTCACTGAACATAATAATTAGTGCTCACCTCACGGAGTTCCAGGTGGGACTGACTCACCGCGAGACAGCAGGCAGGATGTGTGTCTCGGAGGACCGGAAATGTAAGGGTTTCAAAATAAAAGCCTTAACTCCCAAAAGTGCAATAAAACAAAACGAAAGGAATGAAATCAACTCAAATCAATAAAATAAAATGTTTAGGAGTATTAGTGGAATGTATTAAAGTGTATTTTGTGATGGGGTGTAATTATCTATACAAGGCAACAAGGCACTTGTTACATTCACCCCACAGAATTACACCTACATCGAATAAAATAAAACTGTGCCTACCTCGTGTCACACTAGTCACAAGCTTACTATGAGAACCACACACTGCGGAACAATCCAACGATACCTGTCACCTAATAAAAGGCCAGGAGGGCACTAGGAGTGGCCAACTCCCACCATACCTCCAGGGATAACGACGGTGCCTTATACACCATCCAGCTACACTTGACCATACCATGACGAGGGCACATACACATAAATAAAACTGTTACTCCTTATCACCACAAAGGACACTGTATCAGGCCGTAAGTGCTATACACAACACTGTAGCTGACCTCACACATGTCTGATAGAGGCTTGTGGCTCGAAGCCCATCATACTCTCAAGTTGGACCATTGTCTCTATCAGCCGAAAGACTGGCTTGATGACCCTACCGAACCTGGACGTGTAGTGTTCAGTGGTCTGTGGACCCTGGCTCTGACCAGGCACACTGACACTCATTAGCTCAGGAGTACGCCCTGGTTGTGTGGACACAACACTGTCATCATGCTGGACTACAGCAGGGGGGGAACTCGGTGGAGCAAGCAACAGTGGGGGACTGGCGGCACTTGCCACTGGAAGCTCACTCAGAGCAGGGGACATCCCCTGGGGGGAATACGGACGCAGCCCGTCATCCTCACTCTCCACTGAAGACTGCTCTTGCACCCATGATGCGGTGCGATCCCCATCAGGTCCATCTCCCATGGAAGGCTCTGCTGCCACACTGTTCACGTCTGAGGCGCTAGCTTCAGGCATGACTGAGAGGGAGGCTTCACCAGGCGCACAGGTGTCGCTGTCCACGGCCAGACCCTCATCATCAAATGACCCGTCCAAGGGGAGGAAGTTGACCTGAAGCAGGAGGTTCCTGTGGACTGTCTTCTCCCGTCCAGTCCGGTCTCTGATCCGATATATGTGGCACTGTGGTCTGGAAGCAATGACGGTGTAGACGTCCGGCTCCCATTTGTCCGCCAGCTTCCGCTTCCCTCTGGCGCCCTTGTTCGCCACCAGGACCCGATCACCCACCGAGAGGGGCAAGCCCTTCATCTTTTTGTTGTACTGGTCAGCCTGATGCCCCTGTTCCACTGAGGTGTGCCTCTGGGCCAACAGCATAGCAGACTGGAGATCGGCCGCCAGGGACTTCACATAGGCATCATAGTCACAGACCACCTCGTCCTGGAGCACATTCTTAAACAGCAGATCAACTGGCAGACGCGGGACCCTCCCGAACATCAGGTAAAAGGGGGCAAAGCCAGTCGTCTCATGCTGTGTACAATTGTAGGCGAAGGTCAGGCTCTGGACCATCTGGGGCCATCTGTGCTTAGACTCCGATGGCAGGGAGCGCAGCATTCCACCCAGGGTCCGATTGAATCTCTCAGTGCCACCATTCCCCATAGGGTGATACGGAGTGGTCCGGGACTGCGTGACCCCTGCTAACTCCAGCAGCTCCGCCATCAACTCACTCTGGAAGTTCGCTCCTTGGTCCGAATGCAGGCGCTGTGGGAAGCCATACACACAGAAATAGTTGTCCCACAGCTTTTTAGCAACCTTCTTCGCGGTTTGGTCTTTGCAGGGGAAGGCGTGGGCCAGCTTTGTAAAGTGGTCAGTTATGACCAGAACATCCACAGACTTGTTGTTCTTATCTTCAGCTGACCAGAAGTCGATGCACACCAGCTCCAGTGGTGCAGAGGTTATTATGCTCTCCAGAGGGGCTCTGGCCGCCGGCTCTGGAGTCTTGCTGAGTACGCATCTGGGACAGTTCCTCACATGGCCCCGCACATCCTTCTCCATGTCATACCAGTAGAAACGCTGACGTACGAGAGACAGCGTCCTAGGTTGACCTTGGTGACCAGCCAAGTCATGCACTCCAGACAGCGCCTCCGACTTCAAGGACTCAGGCAGAACATACTGGAACCTCTTGTGCCTGGTCATGTGGTCCTTCGTAACCCTGTACAATATGCCGTTCTGCATAGCGAGCCTCTCCCACTGCTTCAGCATCCTCAAGGCGGGCTGATCTTCATAGCAGCGCTCGCGTCTGGAGGGTCTGTGGCCCCTTTCAACGTAAAAGATGACTCTGGAGACGGTGGCGTCTTTTCGCTGGCGGGCCTGCAGATCGGCCAACGACAAGGAGGAGACTGCGTCGTGGTCGGCAGTGACAACAGTGGACAGGTGACCCGCCATAGATACTGCCCTGTGTCTTGGCGCAGAGTCCCAGTCTTCCTGGGAGGAAAGCACCGTGGAGGTCTCATCCGCCGACATGGACACATCAGCAACCGCACATCCAGAAGGGGTCACTAGAGCTTGGGGCTGGCATGTCAGACGGAAGATATCCTGCACCCCCCTGTTCTCCACATCACACACCTGCTCCAGAAGAGCGGAGTAAGGCTCGGTCAAGAGACGCCGGCTGAGCGGCCTCACGAAGGGATCTCTGCTCAGCGCATCGGCCACTGTATTCAGCCTCCCAGGCACATGCTTGATGTCGAAGCAGTAAGGGGCCAGCTTGGACACCCAGCGCTGCTCGCATGCGTCAAGTTTAGGCTTGGTCATGATGTACGTGAGTGGATTATTATCAGTCCACACAGTGAACTTGTGACCCTTGAGCCAGTGACTGAATTTGTCACACACTGACCATTTGAGGGCCAGGAACTCCAGTCTGTGGGCAGGATAGTTCGCTTGACTGCGGCTGAGCGACTTGCTCGCAAAGGCGATTGGTCTGGCCTTCTCCTCCCCGACAGGGACTTGAGAGAGCACTGCTCCAATACCGTCCAACGACGCGTCAGTGGAGAGGATGAACGGCCTCTCAAAGTCCGGGTGAGCCAGCACTACACATTCGACGAGCGCCCTCTTGAGCTCCTCAAACGCCGTCTCACAGGCGGGAGTCCAGTCCTCAGGAGTCAGCTTCCGGAACGTACCGGCTCTCGTACGACCAGCACTGGTCTTCCCTTTTCTCTTCTGGCCAGCTGTCAAGGCAAAGAGGGGCTTGGCTATACTGGAGCAGCCATGTATGAAATTTTGGTAATACAACACCATGCCGAGGAAGGATCTCACTCTCTTCGGAGCGGGAGTGTGGCCATCCGACTCCATCAGATCCTCTCTCTGGAAGCCAGAGATGACGGAGACCTTCTCTTGGTCGACAGAGACTCCACTGGCATCGACCACATGACCCAGGAACCTGACCGACCTCTGTAAGAAGTTACATTTCTTCTGTGAGAGCTTGAGGTTGTTCACTCTGAGTCTGCAGAAGACCACCTCCAATCGCTTCAACGCCTCCTCCTCAGACGGCGCAAACACCAGCAGGTCGTCCAAGTAGCACAAGAGGCTGGAGTAGTTGAGGTCGCCAAAGATGCCGAGCATCATACGCATGAAAGATGCCGGACTGTTGCACAGGCCTTGCGGGAGTCTGTTGTACTCGTACAAGCCCAGTGGTGTTGTGAAGGCAGTGTACCGCCGGTCAGACACATGGAGAGGGACGTTGTAGAACCCTGAGGTCAGATCCATGGTGCTAAAGAAAGCGTTCCCACCAAGGGCAGCAAGGCAGTCGGACTGATGGGGCAACGGATGAGCATCTTTGACGGTCTTTGCGTTGAGCCAGCGGAAATCCGTACAGATCCTGAGGTCTCCATTCTTCTTCCACACCATGACCAGAGGTGAGGCATACTCGCTCATCGACTTGGAGATTATCCCCTTCACCTCCATCTCAGTCAACACCTCTCTCAGTTTGTGATAGTCAGCTGGGGGGACACGCCTAAAGGGCAGGCGGAACGGACGGTCGTCCGAGAGGTGGATACGGTGCACAAAGTCTTTGACCTTTCCACAGTCCAGCTTGTCCTTGGAGAAGACATCTTGATACGTCACCAGTAGGTCAGCTAGCCTCCTCTTCCCATCAGGAGACACATCACATGACTTGATGTTCACGTCCTCCAGTCCACAGTCGGCCAACATCTGCTCAGCATCTAACGAGGAGCCAGGAGAGGCGGAGGAGCTGGAGACACCAGACTGCTGCTGACACAGGCCCTGAGTGATGGACAGATCTTCAACAGCAAGACAAGGTGAGACATCAGCCAGTTTGGCATTACGACGGAGCGTGATGGGGCTCTGTGTCGGGTTCAAGACCTTCATGGGGACCCAGCGGTCGCCCCACATGGGAGTCACCACTCTCCCCACTATAATGTTGCGAGGGGCCGACCTCGCTGAGGTGGGCTCCACAATGACTGTACTCCCAGGAGACACATGTGCACTGGCTGGTAGCTTCCCCCACACTAGATACTCCTGCTGAGGGAGGAGGGTAACCGCCTGGCATAGCTTCACTGTGCCTATCACCCCGGGCGGGTCTGGGCCCGACCAGCGGGAGGTGCAGCTCAAGAGCTCAAGGAACTTCTCACACTCAGGGTCCCTGTTTCTGCAGGACACAAGCTCCCAGTACTTTTCAGTCGACTTCAGCCTTTGGAGAACGGACTTGATTACATTAGTGCCAATTATAAACTCGTCTCTCTGACCTGGCACAACCAACGTAGGAACCACAAACTTTGACCCACAAACTTCAATCTCCAAATCATAGACACACTTTGGTCGAGTAGTCAAGCCACCACAACCAACCAGCACCACATTCACAGGTGCCGGCTGGACACGAGGGAGAACACCAGCGGTTTGTAACTTTTGTTCACCTTCCTCACTGAGCGTGCATGACATACTACCAGAATCCAACATCCCCCTCAATGTGTACTTGTCACTGACTAACACTGGAGCATAAAACAGTTCACTAGCTCCGTTCACTCTCTGTGACCCAACAAAGATGGCTGTTTCGTTTTCTGGAAGTAATCTGCAGCTGTTTACATAGATGGCTTCTAAGTCTGGTTCTCTCTCGAGGGTTTCATTCACTTTGCCCATACTATCCCTCTCATTGCATGGGCTGGCTAGTTTAAAGGGGCAGCATTGACAGGATGGGTCTGAGCGGGTCTGTTGGAGGGAGATGCTGATCCAGCTGATGGCTGGGAGATGCCAGGGCATGAGTCCTCATAGTGACCAGGGCGGAAACAGCGGTGGCACAGCCGATAGAGCATACAGTGTTGATAAGTGTTATGCCTGCTGTCTTGACACACTTCGCATGGGTCGTGCTGGTTGTGCGGGTAACTCTGCTGATTCTGTCTGGCCTGGTTGCGCGAATAACCCTGCTGACTCGGTCTGGCCTGGTTGCGCGAGTAACTCTGCTGACTCGGTCTGGCCTGGTTGCGTGAGTGGTACGTCTGCCCATTACTTGGCTGGATGTGGGAGCGAGACGGCTGACCAGGCTGAGCCTGTACTGCTGGGGCCAGCGAGGCCGAACACAGTGAGAGCACACGGTCTAACAAGTCAACCACCTGATGAAGGCCAGGGTCTACAGAGGGGGGACTCGCCGGGGCAGGAGTCATTAAGATGGGTGTAGGAGGGCTGAGGGCCTGCGTTGCGGCTAAGACCCTGTGGGGCTCACCAAGCTGTTCATGAAAAGAGCCAAAGGAGGGAGGCTGCTGTGACTGCACAACAACAGAAGACTGCTGGGCCCCACCATACAGGACAGGAGGGGATGGGCCACCAGCCATGGGGCTCTGACTGCATGCCAAGATGTTAATCTGCTGTGCCCGTGAACTGGATCTCCTTTGGTCTCTCTGGTAACCATCTAGACGCTCCTGGACCTCAGCTGCAGTCCACTGCTCCACAGGCTTCAGCTGGAAGGACATAGCTAGACTGGGATCTGGGCAGTGCGTGATCAACATCATCACGACCTCGGCGCTCGCATCATCAACACACCGACCCCGGCGACGTAGACACTCATCTGCAACATCGATTGCTTTATTCAGCCGGACCCAGTAATCCATCACTCCCTCACTAGGCCTGGGAACCATGGCATAGAAGTCGGCCATGGGCATACTGGAGTATGTCAGCTCGCTGAAGTTACGCTTTAAAATGTCAAACACAGCTGCAGGGGTCATATTGGCAGACAACTCAGGCCGGCTACGCAGTGACACCTTCACTATGTCTCTAGCTTTACCAGTCAACCTGCCCATCACTAGATCACACAATTCTCTGTCGGTTTTACAACTCGCTCTAGACAGATACACTAGCATCATGTCTTCCCACTCATGTATGGAGACTGGCTCAGTGCGATCACCTCTGAAGAACGGAGGTGGTTTAGTCTCCGCCTGCACTATCACTTTCATCCTTGACATGTCTGCACACCCAGAAAAACATTGTGGTTGGGGTGCGGGGACCTTGGGCTCAGGGGCGGGGACCTGGGGCTCAGGGACGGGGACCTGGGGCTGATAACTGGTCTGGTGCATGGCATGCAGAGTAGATGCAATTTGTTCTCCTATCTGTATGGCAAGGTCTGTGACGAGGCTGCTTAAATCCTCTGACCTAGCGAGTTGCGGGGCTGCGTCATGCGTGATTGGAGTAGATGTGGCCACTGGCCCCACTGCTTCAAACACTGACTGGCGAACTGTAGACTGACTCAGTTCCACAGGTCTTCCCCTCCCACACATAAGAGCTGACTGACCCCTGCCATATACAGGCATCATACCCACCATCTCCAGATCTGGTGGTCCTGCTTCAGACATGTTCAAGAATAAAAAATAAAAATGCTTTAGAGGGCTATAAACAAAAGAAAAGTATGTGTGAATGTGTTAAATGGCCGCTTGTTACTGCTCAGACTTTGAACATTAGACCATAGGCTATCTAATCACAATACATAACAGATGAAAGAAAAAAAATACAATGGTCTTGTACAACTAGTGTCGTCTCCAATTACTGTATCATTACAATAATATTTACAATTACAATCAATAGCATATTATTATCAAACAAAAACAACCAATATCACATATGCGCTTATCCTATGCGCACACGTTAACGTTCGACGTTGTACTCAGCACAGCCAGTTGAATGAAGAAGCGGCGTGCAGACAGCGTCCCCGGTGGACAGGCGAGCGTTGTCCGTTGTCCGAGGTCAAACGGCACCACGTGTGACCGGTGTAGTATGGGTGTACTCTCTGACGGCGTTGTGTTAAGGACGACAGACATGGATGACTGTTGACGGACTTTATTTCCCTCCTGTTAGGTTACAAAGGCAACACAATGCACCAGCATTAGGAATAGTCATCTGCACTGCAGCACGTGAGCTCACGGAGTTCCAGGTGGGACTCGCTCATAAGAATGACACATTTTAATATACAATTACATTGGAAAATATACACAATTGAATACAAAACGGACACATGGGAGCTACTGTACACACATACCTGTTAGGTTACAATGCAACACAATGCACCAGCATTAGGAATAGTCATCTGCACTGCAGCACGTGAGCTATGGTTGAGAAAAGACGTGACTGCATTAACTACATGTTAACAGCAGCGCACGTGTGTGCAAACTTCCTACATGCTATTAAAGTGCATTTTACCCAGTCAAACCTCCCACAAAACAACTGCACAGGTACATATCAACGACAGTAGTTACATTACAAACTCGTTTCACAGTTTTAGGAATGTAACATACAATATTTAACAACTTTTAGACCGAAGTCTTTCACTGAACATAATAATTAGTGCTCACCTCACGGAGTTCCAGGTGGGACTGACTCACCGCGAGACAGCAGGCAGGATGTGTGTCTCGGAGGACCGGAAATGTAAGGGTTTCAAAATAAAAGCCTTAACTCCCAAAAGTGCAATAAAACAAAACGAAAGGAATGAAATCAACTCAAATCAATAAAATAAAACGTTTAGGAGTATTAGTGGAATGTATTAAAGTGTATTTTGTGATGGGGTGTAATTATCTATACAAGGCAACAAGGCACTTGTTACATAAGGAAGGGGCAGGACCAGATAAGCTTTGCTTCTTTCTGTCCCTTCTCGAACAAAACCATTTTGTCTTGAGCTATGTTGACAATTGCTTCCATGTCTAGGAAGATATATTTTATTTTATTTGTATTTGTATTTTATTTAGTTTATTTATTACATTTTTATTTTTAGTTATTTTTTGTTATTTCAAGTTTGTGTGTTTATGGTTGTTCGAGATAAATAAAGATCAAATCAAATAATTATATTGTCATATTGTTTACACTGCCTATTTTTTACCTTTCTACTGTACATTCCTGGCCAAATTCCCAATCAGTCTCTGACATCAAGGCCACCTAATAATCCCTTCCCCTTAATTGGCTGACATCAATCCCTGTCTCCTGAGCCGTTCAGCCATTAGTGTAGTGTGATGTGTGCCTGGTGCCAGTGTGTGGTAGTCAGTGTGTTTGTGCATCATGAATTAAACATGATAAATAAGCACATGATCAAATTCAATTAAGTCATATCTATCAATATCAATAAGAGCGTGATGAGATAAAAGCAGGTGTATAAAACAAGTGTGTAAAAACATGTGTATAAAAACAGGTTTAAAAACAGGTGTGTGGGGAACAGGGAACAGGTCAGAGGTCAAGGTTCCCTGCACTAGATTGCGCTGTAACCGCTGTTGTACAGTCTGATGGCAGTGGAGTGCAGGGAGATGAGCCGTCCGCTGCGACTGCTGCTCTGCCCCACCAGGGGGCGGTGGAGAGGGTGGCTGCTGCTCTGCCCCACCAGGGACAACAACTTGACTGGAACCAGGGAGCAGCAGCTACATGCAGTGAATCAACATCCTAAATCACACTTCAGAAACAGAGAAAGTGCCACTTTTTAGCAAAGAAAAGGTTTACTTTTTGTAATGTTTAGTTCATACACGTTATGGAACATGGACGTGATGAGATGAGCCAGAAAAGGTTGAGAACCACTGAGCTAGCATAACATACATACATACATACATACATACATACATACATACATACATACATACATACATACATACATACATACATACATACATACATACATACATAACATACATACATGCATACATACATACATACATACATACATACATACATACATACATACATACATACATACATACATACATACACATACATACATACATACATACATACATGCATACATGCATGCATACATACATACATACATACATACATACATACATACATACATACATACATACATACATACATACATACATACATACATACATACATACATACATACATAACATACATACATACATACATACATACATACATACATACATACATACATACATACATACATACATACATACATGCATACATACATGCATACATACATACATACATACATACATACATACATACATACATACATACATACATACATACATACATACATACATACATACATACATACATACATACATACATACATACATACATACATACATACATACATACATAACATACATGCATGCATACATACATACATACATACATACATACATACATACATACATACATACATACATACATACATACATACATACATACATACATACATAACATACATACATACATACATACATACATACATACATACATACATACATACATACATACATACATACATACATACATACATACATACATACATACATACATACATACATACATGCATGCATACATACATGCATACATACATACATACATACATACATACATACATACATACATACATACATACATACATACATACATACATACATACATACATACATACATAACATACATGCATGCATACATACATACATACATACATACATACATACATACATACATACATACATACATACATACATACATACATACATACATACATACATACATACATACATACATACATAACATACATACATACATACATACATACATACATACATACATACATACATACATACATACATACATACATACATACATACATACATACATACATACATACATACATACATACATACATACATACATACATACATACATACATACCGCTGCTGGCGGGACAAAACCTCATAACTCCAAAAACCCAACTTTTCAGCAGATGAAAAAAACAAACACAGATTTGAGGGCGAATAGAGTTACGAGGTTTAGACAGATGATTGGTTTAATGCTTTCCCATTGTGTAGACTTTGTAAAACCATACACACATGGAGGATGATCTACTGAGTTGATAAAAAAAAATGATAATAATAAAATAAAAAATGGAGTTAGGAGGTTTTGTCCCGCCAGCAGCGATACATAGCTAGCTGGTCCATATCCGCTTCCATTCATTTGTGCTAAGCCAGGCTGCGTGAATACTTCTACTGAACGCACAGAGAGGAAATTGGTCTCTATCTTCACGTCTGACTCTGGACAAGACGGTAAGAGCATTTCCCACCATGATGTTGACGTGTTCCTTTAAATGTACATTTCTCAGGAGAAATATTTTTTTGTCATATTTCAACAATACAAGTTCAAGTTCTTTAATAGTTGTCATACAGAAGTACAGAATACTTTCATACAAAATGCTTCTTACTGTTACGCTCCAGAGACTGCTAGACAAGATAGTATCAAATAACATAATAACATAATATAGCATGAATTTAGAAGAAGAAAAATTAGGTCACAGTGTTCGGTATAGACATATGTACAATGTTCTGAGTTACCATATAATATACAATACACAATACTATGCAGTGTACTAATGTACAGTTCTATCTAGTGCAAAGCAGAAATGGGATGAGGTACAATTTTAGGTACAATTTACAGTAAGGTGTACGAGTTGTAGTGCAATCCTTCATCCATAAATATAAAGTGTGGGGAGTGGGTGCTACAGTGTGTTTGTTTAAAGTGGGTGTGTGCTATAAAGTGTGTGGAGTGGGTGCTACAGTGTGTTTGTTTAAAGTGAGTGTGTGCGTGTGGATGTGTGTGCTATGTGCGTTTGGTGGTTGTTGTTGTGTAGTGTTCATTCATTGTTCGTTTAGCAGCCTGATGGCCTGGGGATAGAAGCTTCTTCTGAGTCTTTCTGTGCTCGCCTTGAGACTCCGGTATCGCTTGCCTGACCGCAGCAGTTCAAAGAGGCAGTTGTTCGGGTGACTGGAGTCTTTAATGATTCTCTTAGCCTTGCCCTTGCAACGCTTGTAGTAAATGTTCTGGAGGGTGGGGAGCCCCCCTCCAATTGTGCGTTCGGCTGAACGTGTCACTCTTTGTAGTCTGCTTCGGTCTTGTGCAGTGCTATTCCCAAACCAGGAGGTGATGTTGCCGGTCAAGATGCTCTCTATTGTACATGAGTAGAAGTTCTTAAGGATCTTCTGGCTGACTTGGAACTTCCTTAGGCGCCTGAGGAAGTAGAGGCGTTGTCGTGCCTTCTTCACAACACTGTCAATGTGTGTGGTCCATGTCAAGTCCTCGGATATGTAGGCTCCGAGGTACTTAAAGCTGTTGACTCTCTCAACCGGTGCCCCGTCGATGCTGAGGGGGCTGTAGTCCTTGACCCCCGACCTCCTGAAGTCCACAATCATCTCCTTTGTTTTGCTGACGTTCAGGGAGAGGCTGTTTTCCTGGCACCATCCCGCCAGGACCTTGACCTCTTCCAGGTAGGCCCTCTCGTCGTTGGCAGAGATCAGGCCCACCACCACTGTGTCGTCAGCAAATTTGACGATTGTATTGCTACTCCGCTGAGCCACACAGTCGTGTGTGTACAGGGAGTAGAGGAGGGGACTCAGAACACAGCCCTGGGGGGCCCCTATGTTGAGGGTGATGGATGAGGAGGTGCAGTTGCCTGCTCTCACCACCTGGGGTCTGCCAGTCAGGAAGTCCAAGACCCACTGGCAGAGGTCATAGCCCAAGCCCAGGTCCCTGAGCTTGGCTATGAGTATGGAGGGGACTATGGTATTGAATGCCGAGCTGTAGTCGATGAATAGCATTCTCACATAGTTCCCCTGCCTCTTGTCCAGGTGTGATGCTGCTGTGTGCAGCACATGGGATATGGCGTCCTCCGTGGACCTGTTGGGGCGGTATGCAAATTGCAGGGGGTCCATGTTGATGGGGAGGGAGGAGCAGATGTAGCCCTTTACTAGCTTCTCAAAGCACTTCATGGCTATGGAGGTGAGAGCTACAGGGCGGTAGTCGTTGAGGCAAGCAGGCTTGGATTTTTTGGGTACAGGGATAATAGTGGACTTCTTCAGGCAGGTGGGGATGACAGCCTGTTCTAAGGACAGGTTAAATATGTCAGTGAATACTGGGGCCAGTTGGTCGGCACAGACTTTTAGGACGCGGCCGGGGATGCCGTCCGGACCTGCTGCCTTCCTGATATTCACTTTTTTAAAGGTCCGCCTCACCTCATGCTCTGTTACCCTGAACACTGCGCCTCCATCAGCAGCCGACCCCCCCCCCCCCATTGCCGAGGCTTGTGAGCTGGTGTTGTTATTACCAGCATCAAACCTCGCATAGAAGGTATTGAGGTCATTTGCTAAGGAGATGTCACTGTTCAGTTTGAGGGAGGCGCCTTTGTAGTCTGTCATCGTTTTGAGCCCCTGCCACATAGCTCTAGAGTCAGCTTGTTCAAACTGGAGTTCAATTTTATCCCTGTAGCGCCGTTTGGCCTCTGACACTGTCCTCCTTACGTTGTATCGCGCCACCTTGTGGTCATTCATGTTGCCTGCCACTAGGCCGTCGTTGTATGCTTTGGTGCGCTCTCTCAGAGCTTCACGGACGGATTTGTCTACCCAGGGTTTTTGATTTGGGTAAACTTTCATTTTGGTAGTGGGGATTGTTTCTTTCACCCTAGTACAAACATAGTCCAGCACTGTCTCCGTGTAGACATTAATGTTATCTGTGTCGCGGAACACATTCCAGTCTGTGTAGTGAAACACTGACCGGATCTACTCATGGCTATGACATTTTGGGGTGTCCTCACGTCCACGACGTGCCTTCTGTTAAACAATGATTTGAGCTCCATGTGTCTGACCTTTGACCTCCTGCTGCATTCACACCTGATTACCTTCTAATTCAATTCCAGTTCTCCCAGTAAAGGTCCGTCCTCTCTGGGGTCGTCTCTCTATATGATCACATGTGTTCTCTCACCCAGCTACACTGGCACATGTATAATTCACCACGCCACAATGTAGTGTATGTGCGTGTGCGTGTGCGTGTGCATGTGTGTGTGTATGTGTTTCTGTGCTGAGTGGTAGATCTTACACGGTGTGTAGAGACACCACACATCTGCGCTTTACATGTTGTAGAAATCTAAGAGTTTGTACCGGGCCTCTGTCTCTTGGCAGTATAGGGTTAATACACTTATGATTCATTCATCACGGTATAACCTATATACACTTCCAATACAAAGCATGTTCAGAATGGTCCCTTCTATGTCATATTATCAGAGTTAAGACTCTGTAACGAGTCAGATTATGAGAGACAAAACTATGTAATAAATCTGATTATGAGAGACAAAACTACGTAATAAATCTGATTATTAGAGACAAAACTATGTAACGAGTCAGATTATGAGAGACAAAACTATGTAACGAGTCAGATTATCAGAGATAAAACTATGTAATAAATCAGATTATGAGAGACAAAACTACGTAACGAGTCAGATTATCAGAGATAAAACTATGTAATAAATCAGATTATGAGAGACAAAACTACGTAACGAGTCAGATTATCAGAGATAAAACTATGTAATAAATCAGATTATCAGAGATAAAACTACGTAACAAGTCAGATTAGAGATAAAACTATGTAACAAATCAGATTATCAGAGGTAAAACTACTGTAGCGAGTCAGATTATCAGAGGTAAAACTACTGTAGCGAGTCAGATTATCAGAGATAAAACTACGTAATGAGTCATATTATCAGAGATAAAACTGTAACAAATCAGATTATCAAAAATAAAACTATGTAATGAGTCAGATTATCAGAGATAAAAAACGTCATAACGAGTCAGATTATTAGAGATAAAACTACATTCTTATTCATACAGAGATTTTAAAAGAGAGATACAGTACATGAGGGAATGTGTTACGATCGGGAGTGACGATGAAGGTGAGGAGAACACAGTTTGCAGACAAGGATGAGAGAACCGAGACAGAGACGAAGGGTGATACTTGAATGAAGGGATCTTTACTGAATCAAAACCAAAATACAAAACAAACTAAAGGCACTGGCACTGGTACTAACAAACAACGAGTGAAAACGACAGGAGTAGACAGGCATGAACTCACTTGACAAAACACCAGGGAACACGGGCACGACACGGGCACGACACAGGGGACAACGCGGAGACAATGACGCCACAATAACTCAACCAACCAACAAGCAATAAATACTGAAACTAATTAATAATCAAAAACAGCTGGGGAGGGCGGTTAGGTGGCGTATCGGAGATTGCATTCGTCACCAACCCCGGAGATGCTGGATTCGCCTGTTCAAATCCAGCTCACAGCTCCGGGGTTGTCACCAGCTTGGCTGGCCGTTCACACTAATACAATTGGCAGTATTAGAGGGTGGGAGAAGCTGGCGGGGTGGGTCCGGGTCGTTGTAAATAGCGACTCCTACAGTTCGGTCGGGGCGCCTGCTAAGCGCGGATAGGATCTAAGGGCGGTAGTGTGATCCTTCCACACGTTACACCCTCTCAGTGAAAGTCCGCGCTGCCAGGTGAAAAGAAGCGGTTGATTGGCTAGACGTGTGTCGGAGGAAGCACGTGATAGCCTCCACTCTCCCAGACCGACTGTGGGGGGTAAGTGCGCAGCGACCAGGAAGGGGATTGGGAATTGGCATAACGACTAACATTGGGATGGGAGAAAAATCGGAGGAAAAAGGAGGGGGAAAAAGATAAAAAAAATAAAAAATAAAACAGCTGGGGAGAGACAGGCACTTAGTACAAAACAATAATCAAAACAACAGGAAGAGGAACTAGGCAATACAAAACACAGGATAAGAATACCAACACAAAGAACAACCTAAACAGATAACACTTGTAACAAATAAACTAATTGTAACAACAGCATATTTTAAAGGGGTTATGCACTGCTATTCCTAGCACTATTTGGGCAACTTTACACACTTCCTGTGAGTCTATGTAACACATCTGTAATTTTTATTCCAAAAATAATCATTGTTTTATATTTCTAATCTTGTACTCAAAACCAGCATTTTTCAGCCTCATGAAAGCAGGCTATTATTGGCTTGGCTCCAACCATACTAGCAGAATGCTTTGAGTGACAGCCACCCACCAAATAGCTCCGCCCATCTCCCCGTCAGAGATTAGGTTTCAGGTTACATACAAATATGGTATGTCATAAATATAGAGATGTAGCAGTACTGTCTATCTATATATATGTTACCACTATTTGTAAAAGCCACAACCACGTTACCATATTTGTAATAATGTAAATCATTGTGTCGTTGTACATATTGTGTATACACCGTTAGAAGCTAACATAGCTTAGCTTGGTAGCTATTGTGCTAACAACATATCCCGACGTCCGGCTCGCTGGCCGGCATGCACGCCCGACACAAAATGGTTCTCTCCTCTCTGTACACCCCCGTCCCCACGGGTACCCTGCCGGGGAGCCCATGGACGCGACAACGGCGGCAGCCGTAGGGTGCTCGAGCCCGCCGTAACGCTAGTGGTACACAATAGCTATGAGCTAACTAACGCTACGGCCGCCGCTGTTGTCGCGTCCACAAGCTCCCCGGCAGGACACCCGCGAGAACGGGGGCACACAAGGAGGAGAGAACCACCCCAAATCGAGCACTCATGCCGGCCGACAAGCCGGACACCGCGGTTGTTGTTAGCACAATAGTAGCCCACTGTGATGCACCGAGTGGGCCACCATTGATCAACATGCAGCGATGTGTAGCTTGCATGATGCGTGTGCAGTGCTTTGCCACACAGGTCTGAGAAGAGGACCTGCACATGATAGCAACCGGGAGCGTCGCGGAGCATTCAGCCTGCTGGCTACCTAGATCCACTTCAACCAGCCGAGCGTCGGGAGCTCCAGCAGCTTGTCGATGTGCTAATAGCCTGGAGCCAGCTACCGTTAGCTTGCAGAGGCTATTAGCACACCGACAAGCTGTGTAGCCAGCAGGCTGAATGCTCCGCGACGCTGGTTGAAGTGGATCTAGGTAGCCAGCAGGCTGAATGCTCAACGACGCTCCCGGTTGCTAACGCCGGCCCCGGCTGGTGCTAAGTAGCTAGCGATCGCTCCCGAGTCCCGAGAGCTAACGCCGGTCTGTCTGTCGAAGACCGAGGGAACCGCATCAGGCTTCAGCTGATTAGTGATCTTCTGGACAAGCCTTCCACCCTGCAGGTAGCAAGAATGGAGGCGGGCATTACTAAAACCACAGAGCCAATCACATCACCGTGCGCTATAAACAGCGCCCTGTGACGTGCACCAGGTCGTCAAATCAACATGACCTGATTTACTAGAGGCAAAGAGGGGATGGGCTGTAGCTGAGGAATTCGCCAATATAGTATTTAGGCCCAAAAACACATTGATACGAACTCCTATTACTATAATACAATGCTAGAGACTGAAAAATGACATTTATAATGCATAGCACCTTTAATGCAATCAGAGAGGATCTTCACTGACTGCATTATCTGCAGGTGAGCACCAGATGGCGCCATGACACCACCATCAATCCCCTGTGTGGGGCAGTAACTCCTATTGTTTCTACTGTCCCAGACATGGGCCGATCTGGGAGTGTAACAGGAATGTAAAGATCTCATAGTTTTCTCTGAGAGTTAACTCTTTCTGCGGCAAAAGCGAGAATTCTCGTGTTTCAAATCCAACCGTTCAGCGCCAAAAACGACTTTTCTCGTTTTTAGATCCCTTTCTCTTTTTTTCGATTTCCCCATTCTAAACACTCGTGCGGACCTGCCTGTGTCTCCCTGGCACTGCTGCCTACCTTAAAATTGCAATGACGATTGAATCCCGCCTGGTGGCAGTATTGCCTACCTTTTGCACTGGGTCTCTAAGGTCTCTCTCTCTCTCTGTGCCTCTGGCTGCAGGAACCCCTCCCCCTCAAAGTGAATCAGAACACAGCAATCGGTCGGAGATTTGATCGCCTGAAACCTATTGTTTCCCGTATGATAGCCATGCCCAATGCACACGAGTAATTATGATCGCGATGGGATTACTGGGATTATTCATTTTGGAGTACCTTCTGACTAAGGTAAGGTCTATTCTAGGTCTATTTTACCGAACCTAAAACATACTTTTGTATTGATCATAGCGTCATATTTTACCGGACCTAAAACATGCTTTTGTATTGATCATAGCGTCATATTTTACCAGACCTAAAACATGCTTTTGGTAACGATCGCAACTTCGTAAAACGACCCCCCCCCCCCCATTGATGATTTTGTGAAGAAACATCTATATATGGTATATGCCTTTGCTTTGGAAATAATATAGGTTTCAGGCGAGCTACCCGAAACGAAAGTATGTAGAAACAAACTGGTTTCATTCAGTTATAATTCCCCCCGAGACCAGGTCAGGGTATTGTGTGTCTGTCTAGTACACCAGTAAAAAGACCTTTATTTATTCTCAAAAAGTGGCCTTGAGGTTTTACCCTAATTTCCAATACCAGCATTATTTACACCATAGACTACAGGGTTTTAAAATGTGCTATAGATAACATTCAGCCACTAGACGTCGCACTAGAGCATCTCATCATTTATCCAATCAGGTGTATTCCACATGGGGTAAATGGGAAGTAGGGAGGGGATACATACCGCCAACATTTTTTTAAAGCAATAATTGTATTCCGCAACTGAAATATTGTACTTTAAATAAATTCATTCAATCAATCAATCAAATTTATTTGTATAGCACATTTAGACATGCCACCTGTCAACCAAAGTGCTTCACAGTAAGTCGCATAGCTAAAAAACAAAGAAAAGTATTAAAGTATAGAATAAACAGAAAATATAAACAACCAACGGACAGACAAAAAGCAGACAATATGTATATGTATATGTATTGCAGGTAAAAGGACAGTGTGCAGGAGGATGATTACTCTACATTAAAATGTTATCTATAGCACCTTTAGAGACACATTTTTCACAAGTCATATTTTTATTATACTCCCGCCGGTGCTGAAGATTCACTACGGGTTAGAATAATTTGTTTCCGTTTGATTAAAATCGCTTTAGCAGATGAATCATCTCCCGATTAATTGCCGGTTGGTCGCGTGGTGAGCAATCACACCGGGTCCAATCTGGACTATCATCAGCTCTCTCCATTAGGCCATATTCCATAATCATGATTTACAACCAGGAGGATGGCCTCATCTCTTCATCGCTCCGACGTCTCATCTCTTCATCGCTCCGACGTCCAGGGGTGTAAAGTACTTGATTAATTGTACTTCGTTACAATACTTAAGTACTGTTTTGGGGGATTTGTACTTTACTTGAGTATTATTAGGTTTGTATACTTTGTACTTTTACTCAATTACATTTCAGAGAAAAAAAAACTTTTTACTCCTTACATTTAAAATGCAGACCTACAAAGTACAAAGTACAAATCTCACAGGTCCAACCATTTTAATTAGTATATTTGTTTCTCTGGCCGAACTAACGTTGACGTTATTAATCCTGCGGCCGCGCTTTATTTAAAAAACAGCCAATCGAATCCCCATCAATGGAAAATTAACCCGCCCATACCCATGCTGATTGGTCCTTGTGCAAGACTATATTTGATTAAACACCTGCTATCAGAAGAATAGACAGTGAGAAAACAAGTTTTTTTTACTTTTACTTTTTAGTACTTAAGTACATTTAAAAGTAGAAACTTTTTTACTTTTACTCAAGTGTGTTTTTAGCCAGATACTCTGACTTTTACTTGAGTACGATTTTGAGACGGTACCCATACTTTCACTTAAAGGGGAACTATTTTACTATTTCTTTCACTATTTGGGCACTTTTACACAATTCCTGTGAGTCTATGGAACACCTCTGTAATTTCTTTTATTTTTTAATTCATTGTTTTGTATTTCTAATCAACTACTCAAAAAAAGCATTTTTCGACCTCAAGATCTTAAGCCGTTTTGAGCCTGGGAGGCCACGGTGCTGCTGCAAGGGGCCAACCGTGCACATTATTATGCAGCTGAGACATCTCTGACATCACAGATCAGCACATTTTCAGATGACTCAGTTCAGTGAGGGTGAATATTGTGAGAGGAGAATTGGAAGAATGCGCCAATATGAGAATTAGAGACATAGATCATATTAATATAAGTCCACATAGCTATGAAACAATGCTAAACACTGAAAAAGGCCATTTATAAGATAGTTCCCCTTTAAGTATAATTTCTGGGTACTTTTTACACCCCTCGTCTCGTCTCCTCATCTCGTCTCCTCATCTCATCTCCTCAGCTCGTCTCCTCATCTCGTCTCCTCATCGCTCTGACGTCTCGTCTCCTCATCTCGTCTCCTCATCTCGTCTTGTCTCGTCTCCTCATCTCGTCTCCTCATCTCGTCTCCTCATCTCGTCTCCTCATCTCGTCTCCTCGTCTCGTCTCGTCTCCTCATCTCGTCTCCTCATCTCGTCTCCTCATCTCGTCTCCTCATCTCGTCTCCTCATCTCGTCTCCTCATCTCGTCTCCTCATCTCGTCTCGTCTCGTCTCCTCATCTCGTCTCCTCATCTCGTCTCATCTCGTCTCCTCATCTCATCTCCTCATCTCGTCTCCTCATCTCGTCTCCTCATCTCGTCTCGTCTCCTCATCTCGTCTCCTCATCTCTCTGACTCCTCGTCTCCTCATCTCGTCTCCTCATCTTGTCTCCTCATCTCGTCTCCTCATCTCGTCTCCTCATCTCTCTGACTCCTCGTCTCCTCATCTTGTCTCCTCATCTTGTCTCCTCATCTCGTCTCCTCATCTCGTCTCCTCATCTCGTCTCCTCATCTCGTCTCCTCATCTCTCTGACGTCTCGTTTGACTTGACTTGACTTGTATATATATATGTAAATGTGTATGTATATGTATATTATGTATATGTATTAAAACACAGTGCAACCTCTTAAGAAATCACCACTGTGTATAAGGAGCGCGTCATTATGTTGAACTGACGGCAGCAGCGCAGAGGGTGAGTGCACAGAGAGCGCCAGTGAAGTAGAGAAATGTAATGTAACGTGCACCGGTAAACGTCTATATAAAGGACACTTTTGTATTATAACCCGACGTTTGGACAATTCATTATTTGGAAAGTAGTTATTCTACAGTTTGGTGTAGTCTGTAGTGTATAAAACTTGTATGGTCCATAGTGCTGAAGGTCACATTTATACTAGTGTATACAGCCTTTACACTAGTGCCACAGTTTTTTCCCCGGGGGGGTGGTGGTATGGGCTTGGCCTGGCCGCGTGTATGCCTTCTACGACGGAACTGCATTTCCGCGTTCGAGTTTTGCGCTCTGATTGGCCAGGTCATGTGACATGTGCGCCAATCGTGGGACAGCAAGTTCTGCGCCTATTTCCGGGTCTAACAGCCTGCAAACTACCTGGCGTTCTATCGCAATGCACTAAGACAAACTCTAACCTTAACCAACTTCGAAAGAGTGCCTAAGCTTAACCGTCGGAATCAGGGCAGGCGTTCTATCGCCATGCTCTAAGACAAACTCTAACCTTAACCAACTTCGAACGAGCGCCTAAGCTTAACCATTGTAGAAACTTGCGGTCCCACGATTGGGCGTACATGTCACATGACCAGAAATGACCTGGCCAATCAGAGACGCGGAAATGCAGTTCTGTTGTAGAAGGCATTCAGGCGGCCTGGCCTGGTGGGGTGTGGGTGATCTCGTGGTGCACAGGTGTGTTCTATCAGTCCTAATCAGCTACCTAATTGATTCTCCTCCTCCCGTGGCAGTCAGTGGCGGCCTGCCGATAGGGGGCGCTGGGGCGCCACCCCCCCTGGTTGAGAGAGAGGGAGAAGAAGAACTTGTGTTTTTAATTTTAGATATTTTGAAGCCCTAAAAATAAACTAAACATGTTTAAAATGAATAATAATTACTAGGGATGTCCGATATTATCGGCCTACCGATATTATCGGCCGATATCGGCATTAAAATGTGATATCGGAAAATATCGGTATCGGTTTTAAATTTTTTATTTATTTTTTAGAATTTTTTACATTTCTATAACCTTTATTTCCCCTGGCAAGCAAGTAAGAACAAATTCTGATTTTATTTATTGTCAAAAGTATGCATAATGTTGTGTTAATTCCACAACAAGAGATATGTAATGTTAATTACATGAAATTATTCCATTTTTTGGGGGGGGAAACCCTGCATATATCGGTATCGGTTGATATCGGTATCGGAAATTAAGAGTTGGACAATATCGGTATATCGGTATCGGTAAAACAGCCAATATCGAGCATCCCTAATAATTACTATTAAAATGCACAATAACGTTAATATAGTATATAAATCATTGTTTTGTGCATGCTATTCTTTCTCCCCCCTCGTTTGTGATTGATGTCACTCTCAGAAATCTACCTACCTCCAAACCTGGGCGCTAGTCCTTAACGCACGTTGACTCGGCGTCACTGTGCGCAAGCGGCCAATGTAAATTATTCAAGCTAATAAATGTAGCATATCAAGGGTCATAAATATGATGTCTGGGGGCGCAGCTTTCTAGCGCTCCAAACAAGCAGGGTCACTGGTGTGTTGTCACTCCCTCCACACAGAACGGAGAGTTTGCTAGCTTACTAGTAGCTACCATGGATCATGGAGGCAGACAATTCCAACCTCGAAAATTCAGGTCAATCCCTCAAAACAATACCTTTTGAGAGATGAACACTGTAGTGAAAGAATTTCGACCTTATCAGCCTGATATCTCAATTCAGAAACAATCAACAGACAGAGGAAGACAATATACTCTGTCGTTTTCTAGCTGGTGGTAAGAAATGTTGGCTACTTGGCTAACAAGAAGCTATATGCTAGCTGGATGCAGTCATGTAAATGCTGTATGTTGCTTTCCATTCCTGCTTTTTAAAACGACAGGGTCAGATACAACATGCCCATGGACTGTTACTGGAGTTTCTTTTTGAGTGGATTTAAAAAAGAAAGTGGATTAAGGCTTGTGGACAGCTGAATATCTCGCCCCCTTCAACTCTTCTGATGGTAAGTCTATGTATATACAGGACAATATATTGGTAACTTGTTTCAAATGACAAGATATACCTCTGTGATTATTATTGTACGGATCTGAATACGGGTGTGCGCGTGGGAGCATGCACAAAGATATTACAGTGATAATATGCTGCTCCTGAGTCCGAGAGAGAGAGAGAGAGAGAGAGAGAGAGAGAGAGAGAGAGAGAGAGAGAGAGAGAGAGAGAGAGAGAGAGAGAGAGCGAGAGAGAGAGAGAGAGTTTTGAGATCTGGGCGTGCGTGTTTGTGTAGGCGCTATTGGAAACGTGGCTGCATTGATTGATCATATATTGATTGATGGCAATGGTGATAGTTGTACTGTACCTACTTAAATATTCGTACGTTGTGGTTTCGCCGAAGCTCTGACGTGCACAGTAGGCCACTCAGTGTGTGGTTTCGCCAATGCAAGCATGCGCGTGTTTGTGTGTGTGTGTGTGACATTGTGATCAGTGATGCGTTGCTCATGGGACGAGGTTGCACTCCGTGCAACCAAGGTTTTGTGAGCAGAAGCGTGTGCACGCGCATGCACACAGGAATGCGCTGCACTCGACTGATGCGCCAACTGGCAGTACCCACCTGGCTACTTTGCATGTCAATAGCGCCGGTCGTCAGGTGTTACATTCCATTCGTAGAGGCAATTAGGCACTGTTTTTAGTCTGTCCTTATGCGAGGGAACATTTATGCGCATGCGCGGGAGCGCGCGTGCACATGGTGTCATTAGAGTGCGTGCAACCAGTGTTGATATGAGAACCGCAACACTGATTGTGATACCTCGGTACATGTTTGCAAAATGTTTGGTATAGCGCCCCCCCTGGAGAAGAATTCACCAGCCGCCACTGGTGGCAGTAGTATCTCCCATCCTTCACCTAGCCATGGGATGGGGGATGATATCTGCCACAATACAAAGATATATTTTTTAAAGCTGGATTTTCTAATACAGAAGAGGTATTATTTAGAACATTAATTGATTTATTTTGTCCAGTAAGACTTGAAAAGAGCTATTATTTTGTTATAGGTATAATAAAGCATGTTGACTAACTTTGGTTATAGAGATATATTATTTAAATGTTGTTATATAAAATAAATATAAATAATAATTGTCTATCCATACAGAGAGGAGGCACACTTTAAACATATTAAAATGATAAGGCATCTTTGAGGGAAACTTCGAGTATGATTTAAGTAGCTCGAGGCCGCTGGAGGCAGAGTGTCCTCTTTTTTGGAAATCACAATATTATGGTCACCCTAATTGTTGAGTGTGTGTTCCTTTAAAAAGATGCTCATCTGTATTCCTTCGCTGTCCTTGGCGCGCGCTTCCCGCGCTCCAGCAGCAGAGCAGAGGCAGAGGCACGCGCTCCCCCCCCCCCCCCCCCCCCCCCGCGCTCCAGCAGCAGAGCAGAGCAGAGGCATAGGCGCGCGCTCCCCCCCCCCCCGCGCTCCAGCAGCAGAGCAGAGCAGAGGTAGAGCCGAGGCGCGCGCTTTGGAGGAGGAGGAGGAGGAGGAGGAGAAGAAGAAGAAGAAGACGAAGAAGAAGAAGAAGAAGAACAGTGAAGACATCCGCAGAGCTCGCGGACGCTTCAACAACCGTCACCAATTCCGCGCGAGAGCTCCTTGAGACCTGAGAGGAAGAAAAAGAACACCCCTCCTCCTCCTCCTCCTCCCTCCTCCCGTGGCGTCAACCCATCACCACCAAAACCTCTGCGGCCATGAGCTCCTCACGCGCCCCGTGATTCGGTAGGGAGCCGTTATTTATAACCGTTAACCGTGGCGTCGTCGCGTGTGCGCGGTGAGAGGAGAACCTGAAGACGACGACGACGATGAAGCTGCTGCTCTCTGTGGTGCTACTGGTGACGCTCTCATGGCGCGAGGCGTCCTGCGGCTCCCCGAGCGTCCAGATAGGTATGCATTTTATTCTCGTTTTCCTCCCCACCTCCTCCATCCATCCATCCATCCGCCTGTCTCTCTCTCTCTCTCTCTCTCTCTCTCTCTCTCTCTCTCTCTCTCTCTCTCTCTCTCTCTCTCTGTATTTGTGTGTCTCTCTCTCTCTTTCTTCTCTCTGTCTCTCTCTCTCTGTATTTGTGTGTGTGTCTCTTTCTCTCTTTCTTCTCTCTGTCTCTCTCTCTCTTCCCCCTCTCTCTCTCTCCCCCCTCTCCATGTCCCTCTCTCTCTGTCTATTTGTGTGTGTCTCTCTCTCTCTCCCCCCTCTCTCCGTCCCTCTCTCTCTCTCTCCCCCCCTCTCTCTCTCCATCTCTCTCTCTCTCTCTCTCTCGCTCTCTCCTCTTCTCTCTCGCTCTCTCTCTCTCTCTCTCTCTCTCTCTCTCTCTCTCTCCCTCCCCCTGTTTTAGGATGGACAGCCAAGCCAAGCTCGAGGCCCCTTTTGATGTCACAGTATATTAATGTATGTAGGCCTGGCCTCGCGCTGCGGCGGTTGGAATGATTTAAATATTCATGCTCTTATTTATTTTTTACATTTTTTTGTACATGTCGGTTCAGTCACAGCTTTTACAGTAAAGTGCGTGTGCGTGTGCGTGTGTGCTTGTGTGTGCGTGTGTGTGTGTGCTTGTGTGTGCGTGTGCGTGTGTGCGTGTGTGTGTGTGCTTGTGTGTGCGTGCGTGTGTGTGCATTGCTTGAAGATAACGATTACCCCTCTATCCTACATTGATGTGTTGACTAAAGACTGGGGTTTAAACACAGTAACTGCTGACACAAACCGTTCTCGCCAGTCTTCTGTGTTCAGCTCTAATCAAGTATTTTACAATATGTTTTAGTGTGATTAATTGCTCCTTTATGGAACATCACTCTCATTTTCACAATTCAATCTTGACAGATATGGATCATCATTTTTCTCCCACACAGCCCTCTATATAGAAAGTGTGTGTGGCCATTGCCGTTTCCATGAGTGGCCATGTTAGCGCCACAAACGCACGGTCGTTGTTGCTAAGTAACTAGGGGATCTATGCCAGCTGCTCTGTCGAATGTCGGGCATCTCTCTCCGCAGTTGGTGTTACGGAGGGTATTGTTACGTATTTACAACCTGAATGTAGTTCGATAGACCTGGGGAGAGAGTTTACATCTGTGACCCCCCCCCCCCATTGTAGCCACCGGGAGTGACAGTGGCTCGGGAGGTAGAGTAGTCGTCTGGTAATCCGGAGGTTCCCGGTTCAATTCCTGCTTCACCCCGGGCAGCGTGTCTATATAAATGTACCATTTTCCATTTACCACCCATTGAAGATCAAAACTACATCTATAGTATTACCAGTATTACTGATAAATGTTATACCGTTGGAAAGCCTGTTTATTTAGCCAGACCATAATCTTTGACGGAGGTATATAGATTATTTGATTTGTATACTGTAAAACATATGAAGGTGAATGTAATCTTTGAGAAAATCTGTATAGTTTTATATTGTAATTAGGGATGTCCGATATTGTGGGGCGGCGTGGCTCAGGGGTAGAGCGGGTCGTCCAATGATCGAAGGGTTGGTGGTTCGAATCCCGCTCAAGCCCATGTCCATCCCACTGCCGTTGTGTCCTTGGGCAAGACACGTAACCTACTTGCCTCGTATGAATGTGTATGCATGTGAATGAATGTTGGTGGTGGTCGGAGGGGCCGTAGGCGATGATTATTCGCCACGCTTCCGTGAGTCTGCCTCAGGGCAGCTCTGGCTGCAATTGTAGCTTACCACCACCGGTATGACTGTGTATGAACGAATAATGGACTCTGTAAGCGCTCTGGGGTCTCTGGGGTGTCACGAAGAGCCCTATATAAAAAAATCCATTATTATTATTATTATTATTACCGATATTATCGGCCGATATCGGCATTAAAATGTGATATCGGTTGATATCGGTATCGGAAATTAAGAGTTGGACAATATCAGTATATCGGTATCGGTAAAAAAGCCAATATTGAGCATCCCTAATTGTAATCTTTACTAATTTCCATGGTAACTACTACAGTACATAAAGCAAAGATAAGCCATATCAATATTTTTTTTTATTTGATTTATTATCTTTTTCCCCCTTCTTTTTCCGTTTTTCTCCCATCCCAATGTTATAGTCGTTATGCCAATTCCCAATCCCCTTCCTGGTCGTTGCGCACTCTACCCCCTACCGTCGGTCCGGGAGGCCGGAGACTATCACATGCTTCCTCCGACACATGTGTACCAAGCCCACCGCTTCTTTTCACCTGGCAGCGCGGACTCTCACTGGGGGAGTGTAACGTGTGGAAGGGTCACACTACCTCCCCAAGGTCCTTCCCTTGCTGTGCAGGCGCCCCGACCGAACTGTAGGAGTCGCTGTTTACAACGACCAGGACCCACCCTCGCCGGGTTTCCCACCCGCCGCTGACACTGCCAATTGTGTCAGTGTGGACGGTCGGCCAACCCGGAGGCACCACAGCTGGATTCGATCCCACTGTCTCTGTGGTGGTAGACAGACGCTTAGTCCGCTGCGCCACCCGGCCGCCCTAAGCCATATCAATCTTTGACCAATCACAAGAGCACAACAACTCTCACATGACAGCCCTTGACGTTCTCGTTGGTTGTTGCGGCATTGGCAGCCATCTTTGTTTTTATTTTAGCCATCAATAAAACGTTAAAAACATGAAAACTACTGCGTTTTAAAACAAAGAGTCACGTAATCGTGTGTATATAATTATAATGTATTCTGTCTGTTGGCTCGCTCCAGACTGGTCTTCAAATGTAATTAAACCTTTGCTGGAAAGACGTAGCTTTGCGTTAGGGACACAGTCTTGTTGTACCCGTGTCTTTTTTCTTGTTTTTCCCTCAAAGATAACGGTGCAGATCTAATTTAATTACGCTCAACTCTGCTCCCGTCAAATGTCAGACCAATTCAATACCGTAACTTCAACAGGGAGGTGTAGTCTGACGTCACTTTAGTTTCCCGCCCGCGAGGTCCACCCGTACAGCGATTTATCATTGGGAAAATGGATTATCGGCTATTGTAACAATTCTGCCTCGTGAACATTGGAAGGCTTTCCATTTTTGCACAAAATGAGTTCCCTTCTATCACTAACATTATTGTTTAAGCATTTTTGGTTGAAATACAATTCTGCGATTTCTTTTTACGATTAATTGCGAATATTTTCATGTTGAGCTATAGATTGTGGATGAATACGGACAGAAAGGTACACCGTGCCAATGTTCATGCTTTATTTGTTTTAAACGAGACGATTTAGAAATGGGCAATGGGGGAAATACAGTACGTTGCAATTTTGCGAGGTGGACCGGCCGGAAACAGCAATGACATAACCACTACACCTCCCTATTAATAGCCCAGGCTTTTATTCGCTTCAATCATTAAACACAACTGGCCTATATTTCGGACCGGACTTTATTCCTTTTGTACAAAACTCTCACTCAGCAAAGATGGGAAATACTATCAATTTACTTAAACCAGTTAGTATGAATATTATACCTGTATGAAAATGAGGCTATTGAAAAACACATCAATTACCGATATTGAAACAGACATAACGTCATATTTCACAGTTTTTTGTCTTTCATTCCTTAGAACTCATTCAACGATTTTTTTGCCAAAACAGAGCACCATGCACTTATTACATTCAGGTCTCTCTCTGAACCTATCAAGCTGGGCTTGACATTACCACCGCTACCCCAGCCAAATTAAAGAAGTAAAATTAAATTAAGAAACTACCCGTAGTTGTTCTTAGCTGGTCTTTTTGTTTGGACCCCCAGAAATATTTATCGTTTTTTTTCCCGTGATCAGCAAGGTCTCCCCCACATTATCAACAGCCACGGTGGTGTTCAGTGTGAACAAACCCAAGCCCGCAGAATGGAGGTAGTGAATGGAGAATGCAGGATTTTTGTGTGAAAGGGGCTTGCGTTGTGTGGGTGTCTGGTAGATGGATTTGTATTGTGTTGAAAGAGAGAGACAGGGGGGGAGCTACCCCATTAAGTTGCGCATCAAGCGAAATCATATATTCAGGGTTAATTATCTTGTTTACACTGTTTATTATTCTCATATTTCTATATTCAGATTAAATTGTATTGCCTATATTTATGTATTTCTTCTATTACCGTGCCCATACCTGTTCCTCCCCTCCCCCATGCTTGATTGATTGATTGATTGATTGAACATATTATTAACAGATTGCAGAATGTGTACAGTACAGCTCAATACACACAATTGTTAAGGGGATGCAGACCAGAGAAATACTTTCGTCTTGTTTACTGTACATCAGGGTCCCCCATTTTCAATTCATCATAACATACATGACATACAGATAGACAGTACTGTTACATCTAGACATTTATGACATACCAGATCAACAAATATACAGTACTGTACATTGGAGGAGGTTGGGTAGGTAGGGTGGGGGGGGAACTGTACATTGGAGGTGGTTGGGTGGGGTTGGGGGGGGGGGGGTTGGTTAGGTGGGGTGGGGGGGGGGGGGGAAACAACATGGGAGGGGGTTGGGTTTGGACATTTACAGGGGCCAGTTTCAAATTGCAGTCTCCCGTAGGTGCCCTTTTAGAGTGGTTTTGAAGGTGGGTAGTGATTCACATTCCTTTACAGCTGTGGGTAGGGCGTTCCCCATTGTTGTGGCATAATTGCGAAACGTGTTTA
Source organism: Notolepis coatsorum (assembly GCF_963971535.1). Classification (NCBI taxonomy): domain Eukaryota; kingdom Metazoa; phylum Chordata; class Actinopteri; order Aulopiformes; family Paralepididae; genus Notolepis; species Notolepis coatsorum. Next base: position 479,401 of record NW_028174880.1, read on the forward strand.
GTCCCTTGTTTGAGCCGAATCTGGGTTTAACATGATTTGTGGAGCTCCCTCTGGTGTTGTGGTCATGGTATTCACTGACCTTTGGGAAGTATTCTGACATGTACATGGGTACCTTAGTGGTGTAGTGTATCTTATAGACCAGGCCCATTGCAAGTTGCTGTACTCTGTCGTAGGGGTGGACGGTATGGTCTAAAATTTATATCACGGTATAATTTGAAGCATAGACGGTAACGGTATATATCACGGTATCATCGTTTTTGATACAATTTTTTTTTTTTATTTTATATAATTTTTTTTTTTTATAAAATATATATATTATATAATTAGACTTGTACTGGTATTATCTGCGAGACATCGCCACCACGCAACAAGCTCCACTGTCTGTGTGTACTCTAGTAGCCTCCAGCTACGGCCAGAATTCTCCGGAGCTGCACCTGGACCTATACTCGAGTAGCCTCGAGCAGAGCTACGGCCAGGATTCTCCGGCGCTGCACCTGGACCCTATTGTATTGGTATTATAACGTTAGCAAGCCCTCAGCTCGAATACGCATCGCATCAGTGTTATAAGACATTGATATCATGAGCTATCTGTAGCTACTGCATATATAACGTTAATACAACGCCTCAGTGAATTATTTAGTTCAATGGGACATTTCGTTTTGAACGGTGAACTAACTTGTGTTAACGTGAGCTAACAGGTAGCATACACGTCTCTAGTACTAGACTTTGTGGAGCGTTTGTTGATGTCAGGAGCTATCGGTAGCTGGCCGACTAGATACCGTTTGGTTAGACAATGCCCCATCATGTATTAAACTAAAAGTGAATAGTTGACTGGGTCATTTTGTAACGGTAGCTAAGCTAACGTTAGCTCAGGGAGACGCCGACAGCTCCCGTGTCCCGTCCCACTAGACTACTAGACCCGTGTTTACATGCGTGCGGTAGGGGCTGGCACGCCCACTGCGCGAAGCCTCCTAAATAACTTTTTCCAGTTCGCACATATCTATTATCTATGACTAATTCTATCTATTTTTAGGGGCAAATGCCAGTGAAATAGTCGCGCTGTGGTTACATGACGTCATTGCTATTTTAGAGCTGCACTACCGGTTACACGGTATACTCAAAATCCATACCGTAGAGCAAATTCATACCGTTTATACCGTATACCGTTTATACCGTCCACCCCTACTCTGTCGTCTACTCTAAGCCATCCTAGGTAGTCAAAATGGGCAGGGGTGAGGTGTGTTCTAGTAGTAAGGTCAAGCAGTAGTCTGACCAGTTTGTTTTGTGATGTTTGTAATTTAGTTTTTAGCGCCTTTGAGGTGCTTTGGTACCATGAGATGCAAGCATAGTCGTAGTACCCTTGAATGAGTGCTCCTGCCAGAGTCTTCAGGGTATTCTTGTTTACCAGAGAGGAGATCCGGTACAAGAATCTAGTTCATTGGTTGACTTTTTTGATTACATTGGATGCTATTTTGTCACAGGAAAGATTTGCCTCTAGTATGGAACCAATGGTATGTAATTTCATCTTTCCTTGTTACAATATTGTCACCCACTGTAACTGAGAAGCCGTCGGTCTTGCTGAGTTTGTTATCTGAACCGAAGAGAATGGACTCTGTTTTACCCAGGTGTAATGATAGTTTGTTATCAGCAAGCCAGGTGCAGATTCTGCAGAGTTCCGAGCTGCTATGACATCCTATCTTATCTTATCTTATCTTATCTTATCTAATTGTAAGAGAGAGAGAGTGAGAGAGAGAGAGAGAGAGAGAGAGAGAGAGAGAGAGAGAGAGAGAGAGAGAGAGAGAGAGAGAGAGAGAGAGAGAGAGAGAGAGAGAGAGAGAGAGCGTTTACAGAGTTTTACTCAACACTGACTTATGATCACAAATGATGACGAAAAGAAAAACAAAACTGTGGTAACCACAAAATATATGTAATATTAGAAATGGCTTTCTAATTGAGACCGGTCTTTATTTGTCAAAACATGTAGATAAACCCGGGCAATAAAATGGTGTTTAATTTGGACTCCGCTTGTAAATAAAACGTAATTACATTTTACGTTAAGTGGAACCGTATAAACCTGCTGCCTTGAGAAACTGCTATGGTTAAACACTGCAGGCAAAAATGAGTCCAGAACAGGTGGGTATTTAACCTCTTAAGGCTGAGACATATTTTCAGAAAATATGCCTAAAAATACATACCTAAGTAAATGGAAGATTGCTCCACTTCTACAAGGTCCATTTGCATGTTCTTGGTATCTAGGGACACCTATGGACCTCAGGGAATGTAATCCCAAAGGAGAATAAAAATTATATATATATATAATATTATATAATATATCTTTCATCTTTGATGGTGAATAACACCATGCTAACATTGACCAGATGTGAATAATTGCCACTGAGCTCATTCAGCACCTTCTTGAGATCAAGTGTACAACAAATCTAAGCAAATTATGATTTACAAGGGGTTTTGTAGAGATCATACAGAAACGGAACTGAATTTTGCCATCCGGACACATGCAATTTTAAATATGAATATAGAATATAGAATATCAGACCTATAAATTACCAAGTCATACATCTATGGATCGGGGCCAAATCTCCCCTTGTACCACCAGGTGCCCCTGGCAGGGCAGCAAAAACCGCGAATGAAATGACAGTTTCTTTCATAATGTCCATCGCTCCGCCATTTTGAATCAGATTAAGACACGTTCAGGTTTGTTTCGACCTGTGAGATATAATCACGAAAAAAAGAATGTTAATAATAATTGTAACAGTGGCATGATGCTCTGAGTCACTGGGGCGCTGGACTCGGGGTCCTCATGGGGTGGGGACCGTGGAGGTCGGGACGGGGGCGGATGGGGGCTCGGTATGTTTCACTTTATATAGTACGTCTCTTCCTTTATATATTTGATATAACAAGTCTTGTTTATTATTATTGTTACTGTATTGTGTTGTGTCTTGTTCCATGTGGAAAATAAAGGACATTTGATATATTTTTATTTTAACGTCAAGCAGCTCCAACTTCCAAAGCGGCTGGCCTGAGCTGGGTAGTGTAGTTTTCTGAAATGTCTGGGTGTCTCCTCTCTCTTAGGACTACAAAAATGCATGACGGCGTCATTTCCTCACGTCTAATTAATCAGGTTTCCGCCGGGATGCGCAGAGATATTTATAAAGTTATATTTTTATACACTTAAAATCATTGGTAAACAAACGTAGTGCTGAAAATATACACTTTGACTGCTGTTTTTGATCTTTACTCTTGGCTACATTTGAAAAAGAAACGCAACATTAATTAATACGGACTGTATTGATCTATGTGTGATGCAATATTAATTTCGTACCGGTACCGGACCGCAGCTAGCTAAATGTTATTGTCTTGGTCATGCTGTTTCAGACAGCTAGCTAAATGTTATTGTCTTGGTCATGATGCTGTTTCAGACAGCTAGCTAAATGTTATTGTCTTGGTCATGATGCTGTTTCAGACAGCTAGCTAAATGTTATTGTCTTGGTCATGATGCTGTTTCAGACAGCTAGCTAAATGTTATTGTCTTGGTCATGATGCTGTTTCAGACAGCTAGCTAAATGTTATTGTCTTGGTCATGCTGTTTCAGACAGCTAGCTAAATGTTATTGTCTTGGTCATGATGCTGTTTCAGACAGCTAGCTAAATGTTATTGTCTTGGTCATGATGCTGTTTCAGACAGCTAGCTAAATGTTATTGTCTTGGTCATGCTGTTTCAGACAGCTAGCTAAATGTTATTGTCTTGGTCAGACTTGTTTCAGACAGCTAGCTAAATGTTATTGTCTTGGTCAGACTTGTTTCAGACAGCTAGCTAAATGTTATTGTCTTGGTCATGCTGTTTCAGACAGCTAGCTAAATGTTATTGTCTTGGTCATGCTGTTTCAGACAGCTAGCTAAATGTTATTGTCTTGGTCATGCTGTTTCAGACAGCTAGCTAAATGTTATTGTCTTTGTCAGACTTGTTTCAGACAGCTAGCTAAATGTTATTGTCTTGGTCATGTTGCTGTTTCAGACAGCTAGCTAAATGTTATTGTCTTGGTCAGACTTGTTTCAGACAGCTAGCTAAATGTTATGGTGTGTTCACATCTGAAAGTCCAGGGATAGTCCGGACTTTCTAATTTGTTTACAAATTAGATCCGCACCAAATGTGAAAATGATACATTGTTTAATTTTGGTTGCGTTCACACTACCCTGTTTGGTGCGGATCTAATTTGTAAACAAAGGACATGCTGTCGCATCTATTGCATTGGACTATAGCACTCACAAACGTAATCAGTTGCCGGCAGCGTAATGAGAGAGATACTATTATGAGCAGAGAGAGAGAGAGAGAGAGAGAGAGAGAGAGAGAGAGAGAGAGAGAGAGAGAGAGAGAGAGAGAGAGAGAGAGAGAGAGAGAGAGAGAGAGAGAGAGAGAGAGAGAGAGAGAGAGAGAGAGAGAGAAGCTTTTTTTTTCTTTATCTGAGAGAATGTCCGCGAATGTCCTCACGCAGGAGAAAGTTGGGGGGTCCGCGCGCGGCGCGAGTCTAGAGTAGAGAGAGAGAGAGAGGAAGAGAGAGACTGCGTCTAGAGAGGAGAGAGAGAGAGGGAGGAAGAGAGAGACTGTCCGCGTGCGGCGCCAGTCTAGAGAGGAGTACGCTACTTTGCTTCCTGGATTAGGTACTATAGTTCGATTGAAACGAACCGAGTCCCAACTTTTCAAGAGGACCATGGTTCGGTTGTTTGGTCCTCATTATAGTTCGGTTTGCGTTCATACCTGTACAAACCAAACGGACTATCGATCTAAAGGGACCATGGTCCACTTAAAGGGACCATGGTCCACTTAAAGTGGACCAAACAGAGTAGGTGTGAACGCGCCCTTATTGTCTTGGTCAGACTTGTTTCAGACAGCTAGCTAAATGTTATTGTCTTGGTCATGCTGTTTCAGACTGCTAGCTAAATGTTATTGTCTTGGTCAGACTTGTTTCAGACAGCTAGCTAAATGTTATTGTCTTGGTCAGACTTGTTTCAGACAGCTAGCTAAATGTTATTGTCTTGGTCATGTTGTTTCAGACAGCTAGCTAAATGTTATTGTCTTGGTCATGATGCTGTTTCAGACAGCTAGCTAAATGTTATTGTCTTGGTCAGACTTGTTTCAGACAGCTAGCTAAATGTTATTGTCTTGGTCACGCTGTTTCAGACAGCTAGCTAAATGTTATTGTCTTGGTCACGCTGTTTCAGACAGCTAGCTAAATGTTATTGTCTTGGTCACGCTGTTTCAGACAGCTAGCTAAATGTTATTGTCTTGGTCAGACTTGTTTCAGACAGCTAGCTAAATGTTATTGTCTTGGTCACGCTGTTTCAGACAGCTAGCTAAATGTTATTGTCTTGGTCAGACTTGTTTCAGACAGCTAGCTAAATGTTATTGTCTTGGTCATGCTGTTTCAGACTGCTAGCTAAATGTTATTGTCTTGGTCAGACTTGTTTCAGACAGCTAGCTAAATGTTATTGTCTTGGTCAGACTTGTTTCAGACAGCTAGCTAAATGTTATTGTCTTGGTCATGTTGTTTCAGACAGCTAGCTAAATGTTATTGTCTTGGTCATGATGCTGTTTCAGACAGCTAGCTAAATGTTATTGTCTTGGTCAGACTTGTTTCAGACAGCTAGCTAAATGTTATTGTCTTGGTCACGCTGTTTCAGACAGCTAGCTAAATGTTATTGTCTTGGTCACGCTGTTTCAGACAGCTAGCTAAATGTTATTGTCTTGGTCACGCTGTTTCAGACAGCTAGCTAAATGTTATTGTCTTGGTCAGACTTGTTTCAGACAGCTAGCTAAATGTTATTGTCTTGGTCACGCTGTTTCAGACAGCTAGCTAAATGTTATTGTCTTGGTCAGACTTGTTTCAGACAGCTAGCTAAATGTTATTGTCTTGGTCAGACTTGTTTCAGACAGCTAGCTAAATGTTATTGTCTTGGTCACGCTGTTTCAGACAGCTAGCTAAATGTTATTGTCTTGGTCACGCTGTTTCAGACAGCTAGCTAAATGTTATTGTCTTGGTCATGCTGTTTCAGACAGCTAGCTAAATGTTATTGTCTTGGATACACTCTTTGAGAAAGCTAGTATAGGGGTATTGGTTATGCAGTTAGGGCATAGAGTTAGGGCTGGGTAATTATTTAATATATATATTTTTTCAATTATGATTTGGTTCTTATGAAAACGAGAGAATCAACTTTTAGCTATGTCATGTTTTTAAGTCAGGTCATATTTTTAAGTCATGTCATGTTTTTAAACCAGGTCATGTTTTTAAACCAGGTCATATTTTTAAACCAGGTAATTTTTAGTTTTTCCCAGTTTAATTATATTTAAAGTTCACGGAAAATCCACTGTTAGAAAAGAGGGCTATAATAATAAAATGGAACACTTTACATGATCCTTGATGTGCTGTGAAGATTTAATGACATGATGACCCTGAAACCCATTAAAAACTCACCATTTAGCCTAACTGAAATAGAAATAGTTGTCAGTTGCCATATTTCACGATATCATTACTAAACAGAAGGTCTCGTGTCTAGTAGACATCGGATGATTGTGGATTCGGGTATCGGAGCGTTTTTCTAATGTTTTGAGAGTACGGATCCGTGCGTGAATATGGACTCGGGAACACGTTGTTTGGGTATGGTTAAGCGTATGGAAGATGAACGTTCCGGATATCTTTTCTTAGAACGTTCGTATGGATAATTGTCCGAGTTATGAATGCTGGGAGTGTGTATGGTTGGTAAACCGTCCCAGTTCGACTGATTGCATATTGGCTTCTGTGATTCGGTACAGGGTTTTTTTAACGGCTTCAGCTGGGTTTGTATGATCAGTTAATCAATGCAGATTCAAGTCTGAGCGTCTGTACGTGTACTGTCGCGAGTTCGTGAGTCCGTTTAATGCGTTATTTGTTCCGTATTTCAGTTCATATCTGTGTGTCTCGTATGTGCGTGCGCGCTGTGCAGCTAGGTCTGGATGTGCATGTTTAGGTTCGAACCGCGTCCTCGTTTAGGTTCTAGGTTGAAGAAAGTGCACGTTTAGGTTGAAAGAACGGCCCTAATGTCAAAGCGTTTCAAATGCTGTCAATCGATTCAAATATTTTATCTGATTAATCACATGATTGTCCATAGTTAACTGGCGATTAATCGCAAAATGTATCTACCTTAAACGGACCTTTTTCAAGTTCCAAGTTTCAATACTCTTATCAACATGAGAGACAACAAATGCTTGCTTTATGCAGCCATTTAACACAAAAGGATGACCCTCATGCATTGCAAATTTGCATCAAATTCAAAACAGAGTGATGCACAAAATAACACAAGGGCTGAGTACTCACACCCCCCCTCTCTCTCACGCACACTCTCCCAGCTCTCTTTCTCTCTTGCCCCTTCCTCATCTCTCTCACCCCCCCCTCTCTCTCTCTATCTCTCTCTCTCACACACACACACACACACACACACACACACACACACACACACACACACACACACACACACACACACACACACACACACACACACACACACACACACACACACACACACACACACACACACACACTTTGAGTCAGAAACAAACATAGTATCAATGAGAGTATCAATAATACACCTGAGTGAAGTCTAGTAATTTAAAAAAAAATGTAAAGTAAAAAATTTAAATCTAACAAGTTAATCGTGAGTTACAAAAAATAGTGGCGTTAATAGAATAGTGTGTTACCCGCGTTAACTTTGACAGCCTTGGTTTCAATATAAGCGTCTTGTATAAGATACCACAGTTATGTTGTGGATGCAAATTAACTTGTGCTTATGTAGAAACAATGCAAGATAATGAGACCTTTTCATTATAACGTCTTGCAACTATGGTCATGATTAAGATATCAAGTAATTTATTCCCGGAAAATCTTTATGTATGATGATAATGAGTATATTGTTAACTTAGCTCACAATGGAAACAACGTCGGACATCTACAAATGCGTCCTGTATCAAAATGTTCCATTTACACAATGCATCATGTATGCAGCATATATCGGATATGAAAATAATGTGACATACAGTATGGCGCATTTTTGTGCACAGTGTAAACGGGGTCTTAGAGAAAATACACAATCGGCTGGTAATTTGTGAACCCCCCCCCATCACGGTGTGAGGTCAGAAAGGTATGACTGTATGAAAAAAATGATACCGGCGGCCACTGACGTTTCTGGTCATGTGACATGTGCGCCCCAATCGCGTGACGAGCTGTGTCTTTGCCCATTTCCGCGTCGAACAGCCTGCAAACTACCTAACAGCCTAGTTTATCACTGGTTAAGCTCTTTCGAAGTTGGTTAAGGTTAGAGTTTGGAATCAGGGCTGGCGTTCTATCGCCCTGCTCTAAAGACAAACTCTAACCTTAACCAACTTCGAAAGAACTTGCCGTCACACGATTGGTGCACATGTCACATGACCAGAAACGTCAGTGGCCAATCAGATTCGCACAAAACGCACAAAACGGTTGGTATTCGAATATAGGCGCCCTAGACCCTGCCAGTGTTGGTGCCTTGCTCTACACATTGAGCTACACAGGGAATGGAACCCCTAACCCTGGCAGTGTTAGTGCCTTGCTCTACCCATTGAGCTACACAGGGAATGGAACCCCTAACCCCTGGCAATGTTAGTGCCTTGCTCTACCCATTGAGCTACACAGGGAATGGAACCCCTAACCCTGGCAGTGTTAGTGCCTTGCTCTACCCATTGAGCATTACAGGGAATGGAACCCCTAACCCTGCCAGTGTCGGTGCCTTGCTCTACCCATTGAGCTACACAGGGAATGGAACCCCTAACCCTGGGAGTGTTAGTGCCTTGCTCTACCCATTGAGCTACACAGGGAATGGAACCCTTAACCCTGGCAGTGTCAGACGCAGCCCCCGTCACATGGTGTGCAGTGTCAGACGCAGCCCCTGTCACATGGTGTGCAGTGTCAGACGCAGCCCCTGTCACATGGTGTGCATGTGTGGGTTGAGGATAATTCCGTGGCCTATAGCCTCAGGGGCCGAGAACCTACTGTGTTGTTGAATAACGATGACTGGAGTCTACAGTATAAAGGTTTCTTCTTCTTCTATGGTTTGATTGGATGAGGAGTGGGAAGTTCACGCCCCCCTCCCTCCCGTATGGCTGCCTCCGTCGGGGGAGGAGGGAGAGGCTCGGGGGCCCATATGTGACGATGTTATTATTATCGGTTACGTGGTATAGTGCAGGGGTTCCCAAACTTTTCAGGCCGGGGCCCAGAAAATAAGGCGTCAGAGAGCCGCGGCCCAATGCACATCGTCTGGCTTTTTTTATTTTAATTTTTTTGCCAGGCGACCGATTTTTTAAGCCAAATATCACTTCAATCCTATTAAGTTAGTTCAAGTTAGTTATTCATTTATATGTGCTATTTATGAGAGGGCTAACTTGTTGCAAAATAATAATGATAATAATAATAGCCTCATTAAAATACTATTGTTGCTTCGGTTGTTTTCAGCGTTTTATGTGCATAATCTGTTATTTAGTTTGAAATGTTCGTTGAAATAAGTAGATTTTTCGTTTTTGTTTATTTATTAAGTTAATATAAAACCATAATAGTCACATTTTAGAATACAATAGAATAGAATTTTAGAATACAACTAGAAACACTGTCCTGGCCTGCTTCTAAGTTCAGTGGCCTGACAAAAAAAATTAAAATAAAAAAATAAAAAATAAAAAAATAAAAAATAAAAAAAATATTTTTTTTTATTTTTTTTTATTTTTTTTAATCATCTCGCGGCCCACCCGTGGCTGCTCGCGGCCCACCTTTGGGTCGCGACCCCGACTTTGGGAACCACTGGTATAGTGCACCCGGCCCGCGATAACGGAACCATATTCTAAACACCTATTCCTACGTTCTGACCCTGTATGATGCACGATATACAGTATCGGCCGCCGATATAATATCGGCCGATATGGCAGTTTTTTTACACATCGGTATCGGTCCGATATCAAGATAGGGCCGATATAATATTTTTATTTTATTTTTTTACTTTTATTTTTTATTTTTTTACATGTTTTGGCCTTAAATAGTTTCAAAATATCTGTCATTTCTGAAAATAAGTTACAAAAGTTAAATAAAAAAAAAATGCGTTTTGGAAAATAGCTCTTTATTTGATTATCATAAAAAAGTGTTTTCTATACAGAGATATCGACATCGGTAAATATCGGTATCGGCCAAAACAGCAATATTAATATCGGTTATCGTATCGGCCACAATTTTCACATCGGTGCATCACTAACATGACCTCATGTAGTCTCTACGTTCTGTATATAACATCACTATAGTCTCTACGTTCTGTATATAACATCACTATAGTCTCTACGTTCTGTATATAACATCACTATAGTCTCTACGTTCTGTATATAACATCACTATAGTCTCTACGTTCTGTATATAACATCACTATAGTCTCTATGTTCTGTATATAACATCACTATAGTCTCTACGTTCTGTATATAACATCACTATAGTCTACCTTCTGTATATAACATCACTATAGTCTACCTTCTGTATATAACATCACTATAGTCTCTACGTTCTGTATATAACATCACTATAGTCTCTACGTTCTGTATATAACATCACTATAGTCTACCTTCTGTATATAACATCACTATAGTCTCTACGTTCTGTATATAACATCACTATAGTCTCTACGTTCTGTATATAACATCACTATAGTCTACCTTCTGTATATAACATCACTATAGTCTCTACGTTCTGTATATAACATCACTATAGTCTCTACCTTCTGTATATAACATCACTATAGTCTCTACGTTCTGTATATAACATCACTATAGTCTCTACGTTCTGTATATAACATCACTATAGTCTCTACGTTCTGTATATAACATCACTATAGTCTCTACGTTCTGTATATAACATCACTATAGTCTACCTTCTGTATATAACATCACTATAGTCTACCTTCTGTATATAACATCACTATAGTCTCTACGTTCTGTATATAACATCACTATAGTCTCTACGTTCTGTATATAACATCACTATAGTCTACGTTCTGTATATAACATCACTATAGTCTCTACGTTCTGTATATAACATCACTATAGTCTCTACGTTCTGTATATAACATCACTATAGTCTCTACGTTCTGTATATAACATCACTATAGTCTCTACCTTCTGTATATAACATCACTATAGTCTCTACGTTCTGTATATAACATCACTATAGTCTCTACGTTCTGTATATAACATCACTATAGTCTCTACGTTCTGTATAACATTACCTCATTACCTACGTTCATGTAGCCTAACTTAGAGGAAGAAACCTTGGAAACACGTCGGCTCTCGTTAGCAAAAAGAAAGCGAATGCGTCTAACGTGACGAGGGGGCGGATACTAACTAAGAAATGGTCTCTATCCCTACAGTTGAAAAACAAATGTTAAATACGTTGTGTCGTGTTTAGGGGTGTAACGGTACACAAAAACCACGGTTCGGTACGGGTTTTCGGTACAGTGGGGGGGAAAGTTGGGCTTTCCATGTTCCACTCAGGGGTGATGTAGTAGTGTGCAGTAACTAATTGTACTTGTAGGGCTTTCAACGAATATTCTATATTGAAATTAATAATCGACTTGTAAAAGAGATTAAAAATAATAATAATTATTATATTAAATTGTGAAAGAAACAGCCCCCGGTGGGCGGTCGTTAGTGGTTAACACACCGGTATATTCGTTCGGTACACAGTCGTTCGGTACGGAACACACTGAAATGGTTCGGTACGGATACGTGTACCTTTACACCCCAACGTCGTGTTCAAGAACGAGGACACCGGTGTTAGCTTTAGGCTAGAGCCGTGTTTACTGTCTGTTTCACTTTCACTTTCACTTTCACACAGAACTCTCGAGCCCCTCCTCCCACAGTGGCCTCCTAGCTCTCCATACGGTGACCCATAGGACCCACTGAGTCCATATTCTAACGGACCAATCACCTGATGAGGCGGAGGCCGACCGAGCAGAGATACGAAGCGAGGGCGAGGAGCTAAGGAGAGGAGGACGCCGGCCGCGCTTGATTGGCTGTGACAGTTTTGGGTTGGCCGGCAGTGAGGCTGGCCGTCTCACCAGGAGAACTAGGCCATTAAGACAGAAGGTCGAGGGTAGTCGAGGGGGCATGAAATCCCCTTTGTTATGGACAAATAGCAATGCATTTATGAATGTTTATTGTTAGCTGGGAAGCGGCATCTGTATGACGTCACCATCATTCACAATTCAGTTCAGTTCAGTTCAGTTTAATTCAATTAAATTTAATTCAATTAAATTCAATTTATTGTCATTATACCATTCCTGTATAACAAAAAGTGTTCCTTCAGGGAGTTCCACGTCTCGGTTCAGAGTAGAGGAGACGCAGGAGAGAAGGTTCTTTATTGAGACAGTAGGAAGGCTGAGAGGGAGACAGAGTAGAGGAGACGCAGGAGAGAAGGTTCTTTATTGAGACAGTAGGAAGGCTGAGAGGGAGACAGAGTAGAGGAGACACAGGAGAGAAGGTTCTTTATTGAGACAGTAGGAAGGCTGAGAGGGAGACAGAGTAGAGGAGACGCAGGAGAGAAGGTTGTTTATTGAGACAGTAGGAAGGCTGAGAGGGAGACAGAGTAGAGGAGACACAGGAGAGAAGGTTGTTTATTGAGACAGTAGGAAGGCTGAGAGGGAGACAGAGTAGAGGAGACGCAGGAGAGAAGGTTCTTTGTTGAGACAGTAGGAAGGCTGAGAGGGAGACAGAGTAGAGGAGACGCAGGAGAGAAGGTTCTTTATTGAGACAGTAGGAAGGCTGAGAGGGAGACAGAGTAGAGGAGACGCAGGAGAGAAGGTTCTTTATTGAGACAGTAGGAAGGCTGAGAGGGAGACGGAGTAGAGGAGACACAGGAGAGAAGGTTCTTTATTGAGACAGTAGGAAGGCTGAGAGGGAGACAGAGTAGAGGAGACACAGGAGAGAAGGTTCTTTATTGAGACAGTAGGAAGGCTGAGATGGAGACAGAGTAGAGGAGACACAGGAGAGAAGGTTCTTTATTGAGACAGTAGGAAGGCTGAGAGGGAGACAGAGTAGAGGAGACACAGGAGAGAAGGTTCTTTATTGAGACAGTAGGAAGGCTGAGAGGGAGACAGAGTAGGGGAGACACAGGAGAGAATGTTCTTTATTGAGACAGTAGGAAGGCTGAGAGGGAGACAGAGTAGGGGAGACACAGGAGAGAAGGTTCTTTATTGAGACAGTAGGAAGGCTGAGAGGGAGACAGAGTAGGGGAGACACAGGAGAGAAGGTTCTTTATTGAGACAGTAGGAAGGCTGAGAGGGAGACAGAGTAGAGGAGACACAGGAGAGAAGGTTCTTTATTGAGACAGTAGGAAGGCTGAGAGGGAGACAGAGTAGGGGAGACACAGGAGAGAAGGTTCTTTATTGAGACAGTAGGAAGGCTGAGAGGGAGACAGAGTAGAGGAGACACAGGAGAGAAGGTTCTTTATTGAGACGGTAGGAAGGCTGAGAGGGAGACAGAGTAGAGGAGACACAGGAGAGAAGGTTCTTTGTTGAGACAACAGGAAGGCTGAGAGGGAGACAGAGTAGGGGAGACACAGGAGAGAAGGTTCTTTATTGAGACAGTAGGATGGCTGAGAGGGAGACAGAGTAGGGGAGACACAGGAGAGAAGGTTCTTTAATGAGACAGTAGGAAGGCTGAGAGGGAGACAGAGTAGAGGAGACACAGGAGAGAAGGTTCTTTATTGAGACAGTAGGAAGGCTGAGAGGGAGACAGAGTAGAGGAGACACAGGAGAGAAGGTTCTTTATTGAGACAGTAGGAAGGCTGAGAGGGAGACAGAGTAGAGGAGACACAGGAGAGGGGTGTTGCAGGGTTGCCTGCTGGCTTGCTGGAAGAAATATTCTAAACTTTCTGTGAGAAGTTGACTGTTGATCAAACTACACCTCACGGGAGAAATAGTTCATATACTCATCATTTGAAAACTGCAATATTAGCTCGTACCTTTGACCACACAGTAGGAGGTGCATCATTAAAGGAAAACTCCAACATTTTTGGAAATTAGCTTATTTGCCATCTACCCTGGAGTTAGACAAGAAGATACATACCTTTTTCTTCTCTGTGCATGCAGTAGGAGTAGGAAGACGTTGGGAACTAGGCTAATGGAGGAACCTACTTCCAGTGACTGACGCTAAGCTAGGCTAACGGTGCGCGTCTTCCTACTCCTACTGCATGCACAGAGAAGAAAAAGGTATGCATCTTCTTGTCTAACTCCAGGGTAGATGCCAAATAAGCTAATTTCCCAAAATGTTGGAGTTTTCCTTTAAGACACAGTAGGAGGAGCAGCATTAACCCTTGCACTGCCGCACTACCAAACGGTTAACCCTTTCACTACCACACTACAGAAGGTTAACCCTTTACTATCACACTAGCGACGGTTTAAAGGGTTAACCTTATGTAGTGTGGCAGTGAAAGGGTACCCTTCTGTAGTGTGGCAGTGAAAGTGTTAACCTTCTGTAGTGTGGTAGTGAAAGGGTTAACCTTCTGTAGTGCGGTAGTGAACGGGTTAACCTGCTGTAGTGTGGTAGTGAACGGGTTAACCTGCTGTAGTGTGGCAGTGAAAGGGTTAACCTTCTGTAGTGTGGTAGTGAACGGGTTAACCTGCTGTAGTGTGGCAGTGAAAAGGGTACCCTTCTGTAGTGTGGCAGTGAAAGGGTTAACCTTCTGTAGTGTGGCAGTAAAAGGGTTAACCTTCTGTAGTGTGGCAGTGAAAGGGTTAACCTGCTGTAGTGCGGCAGTGAAAGGGTTAACCTGCTGTAGTGTGGCAGTGAAAGGGTTAACCTGCTGTAGTGTGGCAGTGAAAGGGTTAACCTTCTGTAGTGCGGCAGTGAAAGGGTTAAGCAGAGAGTGTGTTCATGGTCTGGTTGAGTGAAGCTCCACGGAGCAGCTTGGATAAATTCTCAGTAAACTGCAAACTGAACTCTATTCTCTGTGTTGTTCCAGTTATTCCTTATTATTATTATCATTTCAATGTTTTTTTTGCTAAGTGTTTGATGATGTCCTTGGTATATCTGGTACTGTGTGTGTATACGATCAAACAGGAGCCCGGGACATTATAATACTGTAGCGGTCAATACTATTCATGGGCAGTGTGTGTGTGTGTGTGTGTGTGTCTGTGTGTGTGTGTGTGTGTGTGTGTGTGTGTGTCTGTGTGTGTGTGTGTGTGTGTGTGTGTGTGTGTGTGTGTGTGTGTGTGTGTGTGTGTGTGTGTGAGAGAGCTGGAATTTAGCATTTTCAATGCAGCTGCCGCCGACTGTAGCGTTCGGACCGCGCTGTTGCCATGGTAACGCATTACCTCCCCGAGACTCGTCTGCTACACTCATGGAACTATAAAAGGACATTCCATATCTGTGGCTGGCTATACAGCGTTTCCCCTATACGTTCTCTAATGGTGTACGTGTGCATGTGTGTGTTGCGTCAGTGTCGTTATGGTGACCACATCAAAAACCAGAACGAAGCTGTCGGGGGGGGGGGGGGGGGGGGGGGAGATTCTGATTAGTGACGACGGATGACAGATCCTGGCGTGACGGATGATAGATCCTGGCGTGACGGATGATAGATCCTGGCGTGACGGATGATCGGATGATAGATATTGGCGTGACGGATGATAGATATTGGCGTGACGGATGATAGATATTGGCGTGACGGATGACAGATACTGGCGTGACGGATGACAGATATTGACGTGACGGATGATAGATATTGGCGTGACGGATGATAGATATTGGCGTGACGGATGATAGATATTGGCGTGACGGATGATAAATATTGGCGTGACGGATGACAGATACTGGCGTGACGGATGACAGATACTGGCGTGACGGATGACAGATACTGGCGTGACGGATGATAGATACTGGCGTGACGGATGATAGATACTGGCGTGACGGATGATAGATATTGGCGTGACGGATGATAGATACTGGCGTGACGGATGATAGATATTGGCGTGACGGATGACAGATATTGGCGTGACCGATGATAGATATTGGCGTGACGGATGATAGATATTGGCGTGACCGATGATAGATATTGGCGTGACGGATGATAGATATTGGCGTGACCGATGATAGATATTGGCGTGACGGATGACAGATATTGGCGTGACCGATGATAGATATTGGCGTGACGGATGATAAATATTGGCGTGACGGATGATAGATACAGGCGTGATTGATGACAGATATTGGAGTGACGGATGATAGATACTGGCGTGACGGATGATAAATATTGGCGTGACGGATGATAAATATTGGCGTGATGGATGATAAATATTGGCGTGACGGATGATAAATATTGGTGTGATGGATGACAGATATTGGCGTGACGGATGACAGATATTGGCGTGACGGATGATAGATATTGGTGTGACGGATGACAGATATTGGCGTGACGGATGATAGATCCTGGCCTCATCTTCTACAAGTTACCAAAGGCTGCCTTTCTGTCGTCTTCTACAAGTTACCAAAGGCTGCCTTTCTGTCATCCTCTACAAGTTACCAAAGGCTGCCTTTCTGTCATCCTCTACAAGTTACCAAACACCTTTCTGTCTCCTTCTACAAGTTACCAAAGGCTGCCTTTCTGTTGTCTTCTACAAGTTACCAAAGGCTGCCTTTCTGTCGTCTTCTACAAGTTACCAAAGGCTGCCTTTCTGTCATCTTCTACAAGTTACCAAAGGCTGCCTTTCTGTCGTCTTCTACAAGTTACCAAAGGCTGCCTTTCTGTCGTCTTCTACAAGTTACCAAAGACGTTTAGAAATAACTGGAGAAACGCACCATGGCTGCTCCTCCCTGTCGACACGAGCTGAAACTAGGGGCGGAGCTCACCGCTGTGAAGGAAGGATGTGCTGCGTTTACAACACAAGACAAGAAGGCAACATGGCATGAGAGAGAAGAGTAGAGAGGAGCAGAGAGGAGGAGAGAGGAGCAGAGAGGAGCAGAGAGGAGGAGAGAGGAGCAGAGAGGAGCAGAGAGGAGGAGAGAGGAGCAGAGGAGCAGAGATGAGGAGAGAGGAGCAGAGAGGAGGAGAGAGGAGGAGAGAGGACCAGAGAGGAGGGGAGAGGAGGAGAGAGGAGGAGAGAGGAGCAGAGAGGAGCAGAGAGGAGCAGAGAGGAGGAGAGAGGAGCAGAGAGGAGCAGAGAGGAGGAGAGAGGAGCAGAGAGGAGGAGAGAGGAGCAGAGAGGAGGAGAGAGGAGGAGAGAGGAGGAGAGAGGAGCAGAGAGGAGGAGAGAGGAGGAGCAGAGAGGAGGAGAGAGGAGCAGAGATGAGGAGAGAGGAGCAGAGAGGAGGAGAGAGGAGCAGAGAGGAGGAGAGAGGAGCAGAGAGGAGGAGAGAGGAGCAGAGAGGAGCAGAGAGGAGCAGAGAGGAGCAGAGAGGAGGAGAGAGGAGCAGAGAGGAGCAGAGAGGAGGAGAGAGGAGGAGAGGAGCAGAGAGGAGGAGAGAGGAGCAGAGAGGAGGAGAGAGGAGGAGAGGAGCAGAGATGAGGAGAGAGGAGCAGAGAGGAGCAGAGAGGAGGAGAGGAGCAGAGAGGAGGAGAGAGGAGCAGAGAGGAGGAGAGAGGAGCAGATAGGAGGAGAGAGGAGCAGAGAGGAGCAGAGAGGAGCAGAGAGGAGGAGAGAGGAGCAGAGAGGAGGAGAGAGGAGGAGAGAGGAGCAGAGAGGAACAGAGAGGAGCAGAGAGGAGGAGAGGAGGAGAGAGGAGGAGAGAGGAGCAGAGAGGAGGAAAGAGGAGCAGAGAGGAGTAGAGAGGAGCAGAGAGGAGGAGAGAGGAACAGAGAGGAGTAGAGAGGAGCAGAGAGGAGGAGAGAGGAGGAGAGAGGAGCAGAGAGGAGCAGAGAGGAGCAGAGAGGAGCAGAGAGGAGCAGAGAAGAGGAGAGAGGAGCAGAGAGGAGGAGAGAGGAGCAGAGAGGAGCAGAGAAGACCCGCAGCGCTGCATTGGCATCAGAAGTGGAACAGTGGACCACGAGGCCATCGGTTAGCGCTGTTGCGGGTTCGATTCCTGTCTGCCCCCTGAATTTGCTACACTACCATTACTATGTTCTACTCTATTATTACTACTATTTCTATTATTATATTGTTTTCCTGCCTGTACGCGTCTATTCTTTTACCAACTAACTTGAATTTTTCCGCGATCTGATTGGCCACTGACGTTTCTGGTCATGTGACATGTGAGCCAATCGTGTGACGCCTGTTTCTGCGCCTATTTCCGCCTCTAACAGCCGGCAAACTACCTAACGCCTAGTTATATCACTGGTTAAGCTTAGGCGACTCTTTCGAAGTTGGTTATGGTTAGCGTTTGGAATCAGGGCTGGTGTTCTATCGCCCTGCTCTAAGACAAACTCTAACCTTAACCAACTTCGAAAGAGTGCCTAAGCTTAACCAGTGATAGAAACAGGCGTCACACGATTGGCGCAGATGTCACATGACCAGAAACGTCAGTGGTCAATCAGATCGCGGAAAAATGCAAGTTAGTTGGTAAAAGAATAGACGCTGCCTGTACCTCCCCTCCCCCGTGCTGCTATGACACTTGCATTTCCCCAAAGGGGATTAATAAACAAAAACACTTGACTTTCTACTAGGGATGTCCGATATTGGCATTAAAATGTAATATCGGAAATGATCGGTATCGGTTTTCAATTTTTTTTCTTTTTTTTTACATTTATTTAACCTTTATATACCCAGGCAAGCAAGTAAGAACAAATTCTTATTTGATTTATTATCAAAAGTATGCATAATGTTAATGTGTTAATTCCACGACAAGAGATATGTAATGTTAATTACCTGAAATTATTCAGTTTTTTTGGGGGGGAATATATATATATATATAATATCGGTTGATATCGGTATCGGAAATTAAGAGTTGGACAATATCGGTATATCGGATATCGGTAAAAAAGCCAATATCGAACATCCCTACTTGCTACGTTGGTAGACTGTCGTTATCCCCACTATTTGCCCTAAAATATAAATGTATCAAGCGGGATCTTGAATCATTTATGCTAATGAGAAGACGTTGTGTCCCCTCCCCCTTCTCTTACCATAGAAGAAGACACAATGAGCACAAAGGCAGCATGATTAACGAGCGTTCCCGTCCTCTTGATGGGAGATCCATACAGTGACGTCTCCACTGGGGACACAGAGCATCTGAGATCTAACTACCTGCACATCGTCTGGTTGTTGTTGTTGTTGTTGTTGTTGTTGTTGTTGTTTTAAAAGGATCCCCATTAGCTGCCACCTAAGTGGCGAGCTAGTCTTCCTGGGGTCCACACAGAAAGACGACACAAAACACAAAACATAACAACATGAGATACATATGACAATCACAATTCACTTAATTAACAATGATAATCTAAAAACAGTAAAACATTGTAGACATCTTTATAAACATCCGAATATTTTCAGAAAAGGTTATTACATTCATGGGTAGACAAGAATATTTTCAGAAAAGGTTATTTACATTCACGAGTAAATATTTCATTATTACATTCCTACAGTAGGTATTTCCACTCCCAAACGTGAACAGTATTTACTCACATATTTAAGTAGTGCATTCTCAGGTGGTACTTGAAAGACACTTTGCTATTCAATTGACTTATGTTCAGTGGGCCAGTTATTCCAATGATTGATGGCACGGGATAAACAACCGTCCTCTTTACAGCATTTGATTTTGGACGTGGTGTAACATGATCTGTCCATCACCGGCTGACCTGGTCAAATAAGAATGAACCTGATGACTGCATCTGGTCTTCTCATCGTGGTGTTTAAAGGGGCACTTCACCAAAGAACAACGCTGATTTATTTTGCACATAATCTCACACACACCCATCCAAAAACCGTTTTTGTAGTAATTGAGAGTATTTAGAGTTATTGAAAGTAAATGAGTTTGAATATGGCCGCTGGTGATGTCATCTGGGACATTGAGTCCTTGTGTTGTTGTGTTAATTTACAGCTCAATGAAACGATAAGGTAGCAGTCCCTATAAGAGCAGGGGCGGGATCCACCAAGAATGGATCACACGGTGCTAATTGCACCCTTCAATCACCCTGTGCGGTGATTGATTGATTGATTGAAAATTGTATGAACAGATTGCAGAATGGGGTACAATACAGTACGGCTCAATACACACAATTGTTAAGGGGATGCAGACCAGAGAAAGACTTTCGTCTTGTTTACATCAGGGTCCCCCCATTTTCAATTCATAATAAATTGTAAGTAAGGCCGGGCTGGGCGATATAACGATAACGATAAATATCGCGATATATTTGAATAATCGATATCGAATATCGAAATAAAAAAAAAATCGATTTTTTTTTTTTTTTTTTTTTTATATATATATATATATTTTTTTTTTTTTTTGACCTGCAACAGGGCAGTTTTAAAACCAGAGACAGTGGACAGACTTGTCTTTCTTGCCTGCAACTTAAAGTAATGGCTTTGCTTGTCCAAATGACAATACTGACCAAATTGAGATTTATTTTTCTCTTGTCCATTTATTTAGTTTGCTTTCTAATTTAAAATACAGTTTGAAACCGTCTGTACACAGTAGGCTATGTGTGCTAGCAGAACTAGACTCCAGTCGCGAGTCACGGTGCACATGTGCGGTGGTTTGTCCACCAAAAAAGCACCAAAAGATAGAAAATAAACTAGCAGAGCCAGAACTGTTGAACTCCCCTGGAGCCACAGCCAGCAGAGAAGCCGGTTTACTTTCGCTTTTAAACCAGCTGCAGCCTGAGAACTGGAGTGTGAGGGGCTGTAACACTAAAGATGGCGGCAATGACAAAGAATTGCTGCAAAATAAACATAAACCTGTTGTTAAAAAAAAAAAAAAAAAAAAAATTATACTTATAACAATTCGATAATTATCGATATCGAGAAATATGATAACATTATCATATCGTTATCGCGATATGATTTTTTTCCATATCGCCCAGCCCTAAGTAAGGGTGCAATTAGCACCGGCGCAATCCATTCTTTGTGGATCCCGGGTTCAAGACGAACAGCTGCTCAGGGCCGTTCCTGAGCTCACGGCTGGGGGGACGCCATCAGGGCCAGCCGCCTCACGTGCACTAGTCCTGCTCAGCGCGGCACACACACATCAGTGGGGGAGAGGGAGGGGGTAGAGGTCAGCAGGGAGAGTGAGGGGTTGGAGGTCAGCAGAGAGAGAGTGCTCCGCAGACCCTTAGCTTTCGGCTGTGCTCGGCTCACTTGATTCCCCTATTCAGGTTAGCCCTGGCTAACGGACCTCTCTGTTCATTCCACACCTTCTGATTGGGGAATGTAGTCATCTGTCTGAGGGTGGTGGTGGCACTGTCGCTATTGGAGTTCAGTTCAGTTCAGGTCAGTTATTTTCTATTTCTGGGTTTTGGACACATAACAATGGTCATTCCATAAATCTGCAAAGTTCTACCAGCTGCTATTGCAGCATTGTCCAATTGTCCGAAAAGGGCTGAAGGGAGAAGCACTAGGCTTGTCGGGCCCCACCCCTGAAGACTAAAGGTGCTTCCATAGTCGAGCGGACTGTATACGGACTGGACTCTGCGGACTCTGTGACAACACTAGTGTGACTGCGAGCCCCCGCGTCCCGCATATTGAGAGGATGTCCCTCCCTCTTTTCGAAGCAAAAAAAAAACATGGGTCTAAAAGCCCGTCCCCTACAGTAAACGTAGCAACCCGCCTCTTGTCCACACACATTGCTCTGCTCGTGACGCTACCTCATATCGCAGATCTGATTGGTTAGGTAGTAATTTAGCGCTCTGCTCGTGAGAGTCGTGACTCACTTCCTATATTCAGGGCTGTACGTTAACTTTTTTTCCACATAGCACTGGTGCTACAGAGGTTGATAGTTTTGTAGCACAGGCCAAAATCTTGTAGCACAAGTATAAAACGTGTTATATTTGTAACAGTCACAAATGTGCCTATTGTATTTGTGTTATTTAGTTGCAGTGCCATGTTTGGCTGTCATTTTCATGCTGACAAGTTGACGTCACACAGCCAGACACGTTACGTGTAAGGAATTATGGGATTTGGTGTTGGGTGTATGGACTCTACTAGGGGTGAGAATCACCAGTTTCATCACGATACGATATAGATTCTTTGGACAACGATACGATATTTGCCGATATCTGCCACGATACGATACAATGCAGGTGCCTGCAATCGATATGAGATGATATCATAAGCCCATTTAACACAATCAGTAACATTTAGATCAACTCAAAAGGTAACAAATATAATTTGGAAAAAATGTTTTTAGCTCTTCCAGACATTTAAATGAAAAACTATTTATTGTTTTTAATACAAATAGACCTCATGTTCACTATAAAGTGCCACGTTTGATATATTGAGCTTTAAACTTTAAGTAATTTTTTTTTGGAACACCCCTTCCTCTCCCAAACCGTTCCTGCAATTGTTTTATGTTGCATGATAATCATGCATAAATGTATTATGTATTGTATTTTTTATGTTTAAATATCAACATCATCTGTCAGTCCTCCTTCCCAGTCCCCACTCT
>NW_028174880.1:504729-539729 GCF_963971535.1 Notolepis coatsorum
TCCCCCCCCCTCTCTCCCCCCTCTCTCCCCCCCCCTCTCTCCCCCCTCTCTCTCCCCCCCTCTCTCTCCCTCTCTCTCCCTCTCTCCCTCCCTCCCCCCCTCTCTCCCCCCTCTCTCTCCCTCTCCCCCCCCTCTCTCCCCCCCTCCCTCCCCCCTCTCTCTCCCTCTCTCCCTCCCCCCTCTCTCCCCCCTCCCTCCCGCTCTCCCCCCCCCCTCCCTCCCTCTCTCCCTCCCTCACCCCTCTCTCCCCCCCCTCTCCCTCCCCCCTCTCCCCCCCCCCTCTCCCCCCCCCTCTCCCTCTCTCTCTCTGGACCAGGCCGACAGCCTCAGTGCCTCTAACGACGGTGGACTAATATGCTCCATAATGGAGCTGACTGGGTCTGAATGATGATATTAGTGATAAGGATGTGAGCTGAGTGCTCTGTTAACAGAACCGGCCCGCTTCACTCTGATCCCTATCTCGTCGGCGCCCGACTCATTTGGCTCTGAAGTTTGGCCTCCTATTAACGGTCCGGGCTTTTCCTCTTTCATCTCTCATATCCTTCTATTCTCTCCATTCCTCTGTCCATCCGTCGCTCCATTCCTCGCCCCCCTCGCGGAATTAATTATGATGTTTACACTGTTTATTTTTCTCTTACTTTTACATTCAGATCAAATCTTATTGGCTATATTTATTTATTTATGTTAGGGGCGACAGTGGCTCAGGAGGTAGAGCAGTCGTCTGGCAATCCGGAGGTTCCCGGTTCGATTCCCGCTCCTCCCGGGCAGCGTGTCGATGTGTCCTTGAGCAAGACACTTAACCCCCTAATTGCTCCCGATGTGCAGGTTGGCACCTCGCACGGTCTCCTCCGCCGTCGGTGTGTGAATGTGTGTGTGAACGGGTAAAAATGTGAGGAACAAAATTGTAAAGCGCTTTGGATAAAAGCTGCTATATAAAAAAGCAGCCATTTACCAGCCATTTACCATGTCTTTCTACTGTTACAAACTGGCTCAAGCTCGCAACAAGAATGGGGAGACACAGGCACAATTTAAGAAATAACAAAATATTTATTTACACTAAACCAATCTGCAGCCAATAAGTATGAGTATCAGTGTGTGTGTGCAGGGTGTGGATGTAGTGTATGTGCAGCGTGAGTGTTGTAAGTGCAAACCAAAGAACCAAACCGATCAAACAAAGGACCAAATATGTGGGAGTTCGCCAGAGACCAGAGGCAGCCTCTCTGACACCCAAACTGGTCCACCGGCCCAGGTGTGCCCCAATTAGCCTGACGAGCCTTCCCCAGGAAGACAACACAGTGTGGGGGAGGGTCGTCACACATTGAACAAGTGAACACAATAAAACTTCTCGGAGTTACTATTGATAGCTCCTTATCTTGGTCTAAACATATAAATAATATTGTCATTAAAATGGGAAGAGGAATTTTTATGACTAGGAAAATGTTCTGCTTTTATCACTCCCTCCATAATGAAATCTGTTATTCATTCTTTGGTTTTGTCTCATTTAGAATACCGCCCCTGTTATCTGGTCGAATTGAATTTTAAAAAGTTGCAGGTTGCTCAGAATAAAGCGGCTCGGGCGGTCAGGTGGCGTAGCGGAGATTGCGTTCGTCACCAACACCGGAGACGCTGAATTCGCCTGTTCGAATCCAGCTCACAGCTCCGGGGTTGTCACCAGCTTGGCTGGCCGTTCACACTAATACAATTGGCTGTATTAGAGGGTGGGAGAAGCTGGCGGGGTGGGTCCGGGTCGTTGTAAACAGCGACTCCTACAGGTCGGTCGGGGTGCCTGCTCAGCGCGGATAGGATCTAAGGGGGGTAGTGTGATCCTTCCACACGTTACACCCTCTCAGTGAGAGTCTGCGCTGCCAGGTGAAAAGAAGCGGTTGATTGGCTGGACGTGTGTCGGAGGAAGCACGTGACACTCGTGATAGCCTCCACTCTCCCAGACCGACTGTGGGGGGTAGGTGCGCAGCGAACAGGAAGGGGATTGGGAATTGGCACAACGACTAACATTTGGATGGGAGAAAATCTGAGGAAAAAGGAGGGGGAAAAAGATTTAAAAAAAATAAAATAAAAAATAAAGCGGCTCGCCTGGCACTAGGCTGTTCATACAGGACAAGTATTGGTTTTATGCATGAACATCTGGCATGGCTGATGGTTGAAGATAAAGTATTGATGAGTCTTCTAATGCTACTGCGGAACATTATTAGCACTGGTAAGCCATCTAGCTTCGGGTAACACCAAAACAAAATCAGCACCAAAATCAAATTTTCTCAAACTCACTGGCACATATAGGTCAATACTCAATAGCACTCTGGAATGCTCTGCCGAAAAACATCTCATCCACAATACATAATAAAATTACTTTCAAAACAAATATTAAGAGATATCTTGCAAACATGTCAAGTATGTAACTGTTATCTGTGTATTTTATCTTATTTTGTTTGACTGGAATGTTAGATTTTATAATGTGAATTTGTATTTTTGTATTAATTTTTAATTTGTGTTTTGTCAAGTATGTAACTGTTATCTGTGTATTTTATCTTTTTTTTGTTTGACTGGAATGTTAGATTTTATAATGTGAATTTGTATATTTGTATTAATTTTTAATTTGTGTTTTGTTTTTATTTTTATTCATATTTTTAGTTGTACATTTGTATTGTATTTGTTTTGTCCAGGACCCCAGGAACACTAGAGGCTCTTTCATGAGTCTCTAATGGGGATCCTTTAATAAACATAAACATAAAACACTACTATTACTCTGCCCATACCTGTACCTCCCCTCCCCCCTCCCCCATGCTGCTATGATGCCTGAATTTCCCCCAAAGGGATCAATAAAGGAATATCTTATCTCATCTTATCTTATGTTATTTATAAATGGTAATCCCCACAAAACGTCCTCTTCTTGCCGCTTTGGCCGCGGCATGTCTCTAGCTCCGTGTGTGTTTCAGTCCCACCTCGATCTAACGTCGTCTACAAAGTAAGCGAGTGACCACTGCTGTCAACTCCACCATTCAGGCTCCTCAACTCCACCATTCAGGCTCCTCAACTCCACCATTCAGGCTCCTCAACACCACCATTCCTCCAGGTGTCTCAGGCTCCTCAACTCCACCATTCGTCCAGGTGTCAGGCTCCTCAACTCCACCATTCCTCCAGGTGTCAGGCTCCTCAACTCCACCATTCCTCCAGGTGTCTGGCTCCTCAACTCCACCATTCCTCCAGGTGTCTCAGGCTCCTCAACTCCACCATTCCTCCAGGTGTCTGGCTCCTCAACTCCACCATTCCTCCAGGTGTCTCAGGCTCCTCAACTCCACCGTTCCTCCAGGTGTCTCAGGCTCCTCAACTCCACCATTCCTCCAGGTGTCTGGCTCCTCAACTCCACCATTCCTCCAGGTGTCTCAGGCTCCTCAACTCCACCATTCCTCCAGGTGTCTCAGGCTCCTCAACTCCACCATTCCTCCAGGTGTCTCAGGCTCCTCCTCAACTCCACCATTCCTCCAGGTGTCTCAGGCTCCTCAACTCCACCATTCCTCCAGGTGTCTCAGGCTCCTCAACTCCACCATTCCTCCAGGTGTCTCAGGCTCCTCAACTCCACCATTCCTCCAGGTGTCAGGCTCCTCAACTCCACCATTCCTCCAGGTCTCAGGCTCCTCAACTCCACCATTCCTCCAGGTGTCTCAGGCTCCTCAACTCCACCATTCCTCCAGGTGTCAGGCTCCTCAACTCCACCATTCCTCCAGGTGTCTCAGGCTCCTCAACTCCACCATTCCTCCAGGTGTCTCAGGCTCCTCAACTCCACCATTCCTCCAGGTGTCAGGCTCCTCAACTCCACCATTCAGGCTCCTCAACTCCACCATTCCTCCAGGTCTCAGGCTCCTCAACTCCACCATTCCTCCAGGTGTCTCAGGCTCCTCAACTCCACCATTCCTCCAGGTGTCAGGCTCCTCAACTCCACCATTCCTCCAGGTGTCTCAGGCTCCTCAACTCCACCATTCCTCCAGGTGTCAGGCTCCTCCTCAACTCCACCATTCCTCCAGGTGTCAGGCTCCTCCTCAACTCCACCATTCCTCCAGGTGTCTCAGGCTCCTCAACTCCACCATTCCTCCAGGTGTCTCAGGCTCCTCAACTCCACCATTCCTCCAGGTGTCAGGCTCCTCAACTCCACCATTCCTCCAGGTGTCAGGCTCCTCAACTCCACCATTCCTCCAGGTGTCTCAGGCTCCTCAACGCCACCATTCCTCCAGGTGTCTCAGGCTCCTCAACTCCACCATTCCTCCAGGTGTCTCAGGCTCCTCATTCACTTCCGTTCATTTTGAGGATCAAGACTAATGTCATACTTCTGGTGTTCTACTAAAGTGAAATATCCCCTTTGATTCCTGAGTCATATTACAATGTTGTCTGCGATCTCTGAATAATAATAATAATAATAATAATAATAATAATAATAATAATAATAATAATAATAATAATAATAATAATAATAATAATAATAATAATAATAATAATAATAATAATAATAATAATAATAATAATAATAATAATAATAATAATAATAATAATAATAATAATAATAATAATAATAATTATTATTATTATTATTATTATTATTATTATTATTATTATTATTATTATTATTATTATTATTATTATTATTATTATTATTATTATTATTATTATTATTATTATTATTATTATTATTATTATTATTATTATTATAATAATAATAATAATAACAATAAACGTTATTTGTATAGCACCTTTCATACAAGAAAAGCAGAAGTGCTTCACAGCAGTAAAGTAGACATAAATGGACATAAAAATAGACATAAGAAAATAATTAGCATAACATTGGCAGAATAAAAGCAATGCACAAAGTGCAGACACAAAATGAGTATAAAATAGACAAATGACATTCACAATTGACCTGCGCTACGTGTCCTATCAATCGGTCGATAATACGCCATGAATCAACAAGTTGTTACAGTTTTTCTCAATTGCTTTGGTGCATTTCTCTGATCAGAATTAAAGTTCTCATAACTGTTAGTGCATTTCTCAAAACAATTAGTACAAACTGCAAAACCTAGGTGATAACCTGCAGAAGCGTGTCACTTGCTCAAAATGGATAATTCATTCCTCAAAAGCAAGTATTCATGTCAATGAAAGTGTCACTGTCATCAAAATGAAAAGTCCTGACACCATTGTTTATGAACAAGATAGTCAAATGGCTTTGCCATGTTTTCGTTATGACAGTTCACTCTGTAAGTGTTTTCCAATGCAAAAAAAGTCAGATCTTGGTGACACTTTCTGAAAATGCTCAAGACAGCACTATACACTATTTGCACAGCCATTTGAAATCTACAGTTACACATTGCTGTATTTAGTGAGGTAAATGAGTACAAGACACGTATGTTTCACATTTTTACTGCATATGCTCTTTGCAATTTTAATTTGTTCACAGCATTGTGCAAAAGAAAAATACAAACTAATTTACAACAAACATAAGAAACACCCTTTGGCCTTTGGGTAGAGCTGTGCACAACTGTAAACAATATTGCAGTACATATTGGAACTGAATTGGAACATACAACATACACAGTACTGTAAATCATTCATTCACATCCAGACGTTCCTGTCTGTCTGGCTATTGGATTCAGGAATGGGGAGTAGGGAGGGAGATATTCCACCAGCATCCTTTCATGTGCTGCAAACCACTGTGTGACCAGAATTGCGTGGTGAAAACGCACATTATCCCATACAACAACGTACTTCGTCAGATGGTCGCCATTTAGACCCCTCTCATTCTCAGGGATTATGTCCCTGTAAAGAGTGTCTAAAAAAGTCAGCAGATGTTGTGTGTTGTATGGACCAAGGCGGGGCATATGGGTGAGGATGCCGTTTTCTGAGATGGCTGCACACATTGTAATATTCCCTCCTCGTTGGCCTGGGACATCAATGGTTGCTCTCTGTCCAATGCGATTCCTTCCACGCCTTCTACCTTTTGCCAGATTGAAACCCGCCTCATCAATATGAATGTGTGCAGCGATTCCCTGGCATCCAGCTCCATTCAGGGGAAAAACTATAAAGAAATGTATAAAATTTGCTTGACAGATTTTGACAACTAGTTCAACATATTTGTATGTAATGACTCAAGCAATGAAATGAGGACTATTAGTTTTATAGGGAATGACTATTCAGCAGTCATAAGTATAGTTCATTTTGACTGACATGACCTAAGCAAATGATAATGTTATAAAACAGCAGAGCATTGTATGAAAGCAATTGATGCATGTCCAAAAGCATTTGCAATTTGTTCGGAGGAATGAGAAACTGCTACTATGATGTGCACAAATTACAAAATGTTGTGGAGGTTGAACTAACAGTTATGAGAACTTTAATTCTGATCAGAGAAATGCACCAAAGCAATTGAGAAAAACTGTAATACTGTGTCCATTAGCTCTATGCTGCCTCGACACCACATGCACTCTGACCCCGGTCTCTGCGCACCGACGTCAACGTCACCTCCTCGTCGACGGACCAATCAAATCAACCGAGGGGAGGGATCACAACTCTGAAGAGAAATCGACAGCTGTCTGTGTCGAAAACGTATCGATAGTTGCCAACGTTAGCTAGCATTAGCTATCAATGCTAAAGGTAGTAATGTATGTAACTCATGTAACATTAGCTGAGGTAGCAACAGTAATTAGTAGTAATGTATGTAACTTATGTAACGTTACCTGAGGTAGCAACAGTAATCAGTAGTAATGTAACTTATGTAACGTTAGCTGAGGTAGCAACAGTAATCAGTAGTAATGTATGTAACTTATGTAACGTTACCTGAGGTAGCAACAGTAATCAGTAGTAATGTATCTAACTTATGTAACATTAGCTGAGGTAGCAACAGTAATCAGTAGTAATGTAACTTATGTAACGTTAGCTGAGGTAGCAACAGTAATCAGTAGTAATGTAACTTATGTAACGTTAGCTGAGGTAGCAACAGTAATCAGTGGTAATGTATGTAACTTATGTAACATTAGCTGAGGTAGCAACAGTAATCAGTAGTAATGTATCTAACTTATGTAACATTAGCTGAGGTAGCAACAGTAATCAGTGGTAATGTATGTAACTTATGTAACATTAGCTGAGGTAGCAACAGTAATCAGTGGTAATGTATGTAACTTATGTAACGTTAGCTGAGGTAGCAACAGTAGTAATGTATGTAACTTATGTAACGTTAGCTGAGGTAGCAACAGTAATCAGTGGTAATGTATGTAACTTATGTAACGTTAGCTGAGGTAGCAACAGTAATCAGTAGTAATGTATGTAACTTATGTAACATTAGCTGAGGTAGCAACAGTAATGTATGTAACTTATGTAACGTTAGCTGAGGTAGCAACAGTAATCAGTAGTAATGTATGTGACTTATGTAACGTTAGCTGAGGTAGCAACAGTAATCAGTGGTAATGTATGTAACTTATGTAACGTTAGCTGAGGTAGCAACAGTAATCAGTAGTAATGTATGTAACTTATGTAACGTTAGCTGAGGTAGCAACAGTAATCAGTAGTAATGTATGTAACTTATGTAACGTTAGCTGAGGTAGCAACAGTAGTAATGTATGTAACTTATGTAACATTAGCTGAGGTAGCAACAGTAATCAGTGGTAATGTATGTAACTTATGTAACGTTAGCTGAGGTAGCAACAGTAATCAGTAGTAATGTATGTAACTCATGTAACGTTAGCTGAGGTAGCAACAGTAATCAGTGGTAATGTATGTAACTCATGTAACCTTAGCTGAGGTAGCAACAGTAATCAGTAGTAATGTATGTAACTTATGTAACGTTAGCTGAGGTAGCAACAGTAATCAGTGGTAATGTATGTAACTTATGTAACGTTAGCTGAGGTAGCAACAGTAATCAGTGGTAATGTATGTAACTCATGTAACGTTAGCTGAGGTAGCAACAGTAATCAGTGGTAATGTATGTAACTTATGTAACGTTAGCTGAGGTAGCAACAGTAATCAGTGGTAATGTATGTAACTTATGTAACGTTAGCTGAGGTAGCAACAGTAATCAGTAGTAATGTATGTAACTTATGTAACGTTATCTGAGGTAGCAACAGTAATCAGTAGTAATGTATGTAACTTATGTAACATTAGCTGAGGTAGCAACAGTAATCAGTGGTAATGTATGTAACTTATGTAACATTAGCTGAGGTAGCAACAGTAATTAGTAGTAATGTATGTAACTTATGTAACGTTAGCTGAGGTAGCAACAGTAATCAGTAGTAATGTATGTAACTTATGTAACGTTAGCTGAGGTAGCAACAGTAATCAGTGGTAATGTATGTAACTTATGTAACGTTAGCTGAGGTAGCAACAGTAATCAGTGGTAATGTATGTAACGTATGTAACGTTAGCTGAGGTAGCAACAGTAATCAGTAGTAATGTATGTAACTTATATAACATTAGCTGAGGTAGCAACAGTAATCAGTGGTAATGTATGTAACTTATGTAACATTAGCTGAGGTAGCAACAGTAATGTATGTAACTTATGTAACGTTAGCTGAGGTAGCAACAGTAATCACTAGTAATGTATGTAACTTATGTAAAGTTAGCTGAGGTAGCAACAGTAATGTATGTAACTTATGTAACATTAGCTGAGGTAGCAACAGTAATGTATGTAACTTATGTAACGTTAGCTGAGGTAACAACAGTAATCAGTGGTAATGTATGTACCTTATGTAACGTTAGCTGAGGTAGCAACAGTAATCAGTGATAATGTATGTAACTTATGTAACATTAGCTGAGGTAGCAACAGTAATCAGTGGTAATGTATGTAACTTATGTAACGTTAGCTGAGGTAGCAACAGTAATCAGTGGTAATGTATGTAACTTATGTAACGTTAGCTGAGGTAGCAACAGTAATCAGTAGTAATGTATGTAACTTATGTAACGTTAGCTGAGGTAGCAACAGTAATCAGTAGTAATGTATCTAACTTATGTAACGTTAGCTGAGGTAGCAACAGTAATCAGTAGTAATGTATGTAACTTATGTAACGTTAGCTGAGGTAGCAACAGTAATCAGTAGTAATGTATCTAACTTATGTAACGTTAGCTGAGGTAGCAACAGTAATCAGTAGTAATGTATGTAACTTATGTAACGTTAGCTGAGGTAGCAACAGTAATCAGTGGTAATGTATGTAACTTATGTAACGTTACCTGAGGTAGCAACAGTAATCAGTGGTAATGTATGTAACTTATGTAACGTTAGCTGAGGTAACAACAGTAATCAGTGGTAATGTATGTAACTTATGTAACGTTAGCTGAGGTAGCAACAGTAATCAGTAGTAATGTATCTAACTTATGTAACGTTAGCTGAGGTAGCAACAGTAATCAGTAGTAATGTATGTAACTTATGTAACGTTAGCTGAGGTAGCAACAGTAATCAGTGGTAATGTATGTAACTTATGTAACGTTACCTGAGGTAGCAACAGTAATCAGTGGTAATGTATGTAACTTATGTAACGTTATCTGAGGTAGCAACAGTAATGTATGCAACTTATGTAACGTTAGCTGAGGTAGCAACAGTAATGTATGTAACTTATGTAACGTTAGCTGAGGTAGCAACAGTAATGTATGTAACTTATGTAACGTTAGCTGAGGTAGCAACAGTAATGTATGTAACTTATGTAACGTTAGCTGAGGTACTAGCAACAGTAATGTATGTAACTTATGTAATGTTAGCTGAGGTAGCAACAGTAATGTATGTAACTTATGTAACGTTAGCTGAGGTAGCAACAGTAATCAGTAGTAATGTAACTTATGTAACATTAGCTGAGGTAGCAACAGTAATGTATGTAACTTATGTAACGTTAGCTGAGGTAGCAACAGTAATGTATGTAACTTATGTAACGTTAGCTGAGGTAGCAACAGTAATATATGTAACTTATGTAACGTTAGCTGAGGTAGCAACAGTAATGTATGTAACTTATGTAACATTAGCTGAGGTAGCAACAGTAATCAGTAGTAATGTATGTAACTGTAGTGGGTGCTATGGACATAATTCACCATTAGATTGTTTTGATGTATTGATGGGGCACTGTCACTTTAATGAGGTTGGTTGGGGGTTGGGCTTAGAGAAGACGCGCTGGTGGAATGTCATTCATAAAATGTTTTTGGTGACGCGCAGCTGTCAGAGTTTAGCACGGCATAGATCTGACAGCTGTCACTTGTGCTAAGAAGATAATAAATGACACACTACTTACTTGGTGTGGTTGCAAGATAGAAATTGTGCGTCTCTCCTTTCCGACGATTTCTACAGTGGTGACCCTGTTATACGTTTTGAATACGCTTCCGCGGCAACATGTCTACGAACGCAGTTTCACTGAAATTACCTGAGTTCTGGGAGTCGTCAGCCTCGGCATGGTTTGCGCAAACGGAGGCACAGTTCGAGCTGCGTGAGATTACCTCGGATACAACAAGATATTATTATGTGGTGTCAGCCCTGGGAAGTTCGACAGCCAGCAGAGTGGTGAGCCTCCTAAAGAACCCTCCAGCTCGAGATAAATATCTCACGATCAAGTCTCATCTGTTAAAGACATTCGAACTTTCCGATACCGAGCGGGCCAGCCGATTGTTTTCTTTGCAAGGGCTCGGTGATAGCAAGCCATCGGAGCTCATGGATAGGATGCTGGATTTATTGGGAGAGCACAAGCCTGATTTCCTTTTCATGCAACTTTTCCTGCGTCAGCTGCCTTCTCCGGTTTGGGCCGCTCTGGCCAACACCACTATAGACGATTGCCGCGCTCTGGCCGAGGAGGCTGATAAGTTTTTTTTGGCTGGTCAACAGCACTGTGCAGCGGCAGTTTTCCCAACCCAAGCCTTTGTTTCACCGCCGGGAGACTGGAACTTCACCGCCGCAGCGACAGCCCCTCGCCAGCAGCGTGACGCGAACGCGGGGCTGTGTTATTATCATGCACGGTTTGGACCTAAAGCCAAGCAGTGCCGCCCGCCGTGCAGCTTCAGTGGGCCGGGAAATGCCCGGGCCGGCGCTCGTTAGTGGCCATGAGCGTCGGTCAGGCTGGCAGGCTACTGTTTGTCCAGGACACCATCTCCGGGCGGCGTTTCATGTGCGACACGGGCGCGCAGAGGAGCGTCTTGCCGGCTTCTAGAGTGGACATCCTATCCGGCGGACACGGACCCCCCATGGAGGCCGCCAACGGCACCCCCATCCGCACATACGGCACCAGGTATGTCGAAATGTGTTTTAGTGGCCAACGGTTTGGCTGGGACTTTATCACAGCTAATGTAGCCGTCCCTCTTCTAGGCGCTGATTTTTTGTGTGATTATGGACTGTTAGTGGATGTTAAAAATTGCCGCTTAATTGATGCCATTACATTCTGCTCTTATGCTGGTGCGCTTGGGGGTGCAGACTCCATCAGACTCTCTAGCATGCTCTCCGCCGCAGATGAGTTTCAACACCTTCTTGCCGAGTTCCCGGGCCTCACGCGGCCCACGTTCTCATCATCTACAGCCAAGCATGGAGTGGAACATCATATCGCCACGACCGGCCCTCCAGTCTATGCCCGGGCTCGGCGCCTCGACCCGGTCAAGCTCAGCATTGCCAAGGCAGAGTTCGAGAACATGGAACGCCTCGGCATTGTCCGTCGCTCCGACAGCCCATGGGCCTCCCCCCTCCACATTGTCCCCAAGCCGGGAGGCGGGTGGCGCCCGTGTGGGGATTACCGCCGGCTCAACGATGCTACGACGCCGGACCGGTACCCAGTCCCGCACATTCAGGACTTTTCTGCCCGCCTTTCAGGGAAATTAATGTTTTCCAAGGTGGACCTTGTGCGTGGGTATCATCAGGTGCCCGTCCAACCGCTGGATGTCCCCAAAACAGCAGTCATAACTCCATTTGGACTATTTGAATTTCTGCGCATGCCATTCGGCCTCAAAAACGCTGCACAGACGTTCCAGCGCCTTATGGACTCTGTGCTACGAGACTTGGATTTTATTTTTGTATACTTGGATGATATCCTCATAGCCAGCGCCTCTAAGGCTGAGCACATGTCCCACCTCAGGATGCTTTTTGAGCGGCTAAATGAGCATGGACTGATAATCAACCCGGCCAAATGCCAGTTTGGGCGGTCGACCATTGACTTCCTGGGGCACAGAGTCACTAAAGAGGGAGCGGTCCCTCTTCCCATGAAGGTGGAAGCGGTGATGAATTTTCCCCGGCCGCCCACGGTTAGGTCACTGCAGGAGTTTCTCGGAATGATCAACTTTTATCACCGCTTTATTCCCCAGGCGGCTCGGATTATGCGGCCGTTGTATGAGGCCCTTAGGGGTAAAGCGCCAAAACATGCGGTCGACTGGTCTGCTGAGAGTGACAAAGCTTTTCTGGATGCCAAGGCTGCCCTAGCCAACGCCACCATGCTGGCACATCCTTCCTTTAAGGCCCCAATCTCCATCACCACCGACGCCTCAGATTTTGCCGTGGGCGCAGTGTTTGAACAGTGGGTAGGCGGGGCTTGCCAGCCGCTCGCTTTTTTCAGCCGCCAGTTAAGCCCCAGCGAGCGGAGGTATAGCACCTTCGATCGGGAGCTCCTCGGCCTCTACCTTGCCATCCGCCATTTTCGTTTCCTGCTGGAGGCCCGCCAGTTCACGGCCTTCGTGGATCACAAGCCGCTGACGTTCGCCATGGCCAAGGTGTCTGAGCCATGGTCCGCCCGTCAACAGCGACAGCTCTCATATGTCTCAGAGTTCACTACTGACATTCAACATGTGGCAGGTAAAGCAAACCTTGTCGCAGACTGCCTCTCCCGGGCTGTAGTGGGCGCCATCCACTTGGGGCTGGATTACACCGGTATGGCGGCGGACCAGGCTACCGACCCTGAAGTGCAGGATTTCAGGTCAGCCACCTCAAGCCTGCGGTTAGAGGATGTGGTTTTTGACAGCGCTGGCACCACACTCCTGTGTGATGTCTCTATGGGACAGGCCCGCCCCATCGTTCCCACAGGATGGAGGCGGCGTGTTTATGACGCTGTTCACGGCCTCTCCCACCCGGGAAAAAAACCTACGCAGAGGCTAGTGTCCGCCAAGTTTGTCTGGCCTGGGCTTAGAAAAGATGTAAGAGACTGGGCTGACTCCTGTTTGGAGTGCCAGCGCGCTAAAGTGTACCGTCACACCAAGGCCCCCATGCAGCACTTCCCTGTACCTGAAAGGAGGTTCGACCACGTGAACGTTGACCTAGTGGGCCCCCTGCCCCCCTCACACGGCTTCAGTTACCTCTTTACTATGGTGGACAGGACTACCCGTTGGCCAGAGGCAGTTCCACTGTCAGGCACGACGTCCGCCGAGGTGGCCAGAGCCTTTATTGGAACCTGGGTCGCCCGGTTTGGCACTCCAGCCGACCTCTCTTCAGACCGGGGCCCACAGTTCACGTCCGAGCTCTGGAACACGGTCGCCAAGAGCCTGGGCGTGAAGCTACACCGGACTACGTCATACCACCCGCAGGCCAATGGGTTATGCGAGCGCTTTCACCGCTCAATGAAAGCAGCACTTCGGGCCAGCCTTACTGACAGCGGCTGGGTCGACCGGCTCCCGTGGGTCATGCTTGGTCTCAGGACGGCCCCCAAGGAAGACCTTCAGACCTCCTCGGCTGAGCTGGTTTACGGTCAGCCTCTGCGGGTGCCAGGGGATTTCATCCCTAACATTACTGCCCCCTGGTGTGCAGCCCAGCAGCGGACAGCACTTCTGGAGAAGGCTAAGGTATTCACGCCGGTCCCCACCTCACAGCACGGCCTTCCCCGGTCGCACGTCCCTACAAGTCTGCGGTCAGCGGAATATGTTTTCATCCGTCACGATGCCCACCGGGACCCCTTGAAACCTCCATACGACGGTCCGTTCCGTGTCCAGGAGGCTGGAGACAAGTACTTTGTGGTGGACATGGGCGGGAAGCTGGAACACATTTCCATAGACCGCCTTAAACCGGCTCATGTGGACTTGGGCAAACCTGTTGGACTGGCCCAGCCCCCACGGCGGGGACGACCCCCTACCTTGCCCAGTCTTCCGAGTAAGGCCCACGAGACCCCCTCGCCACCTATCCTGTGCCCGAGTGGCCGTAGGGCCCTTAAGGTTTTCCCTACAGCGGTGCCGGCCGCTACAGGGGTCAGGCGGAGCCGTTATGGCAGGGTTCTCCGCCCTCCTGTTCATTGACTTCTTTTGTCATGATGAATTCTGGGGGGACGTATGTAGTGGGTGCTATGGACATAATTCACCATTAGATTGTTTTGATGTATTGATGGGGCACTGTCACTTTAATGAGGTTGGTTGGGGGTTGGGCTTAGAGAAGACGCGCTGGTGGAATGTCATTCATAAAATGTTTTTGGTGACGCGGAGCTGTCAGAGTTTAGCACGGCATAGATCTGACAGCTGTCACTTGTGCTAAGAAGATAATAAATGACACAATACTTACTTGGTGTGGTTGCAAGATAGAAATTGTGCGTCTCTCCTTTCCGACGATTTCTACATAACTATGTAACGTTATCTGAGGTAGCAACAGTAATCAGTAGTAATGTATGTAACTTATGTAACATTAGCTGAGGTAGCAACAGTAATCAGTAGTAATGTATGTAACTTATGTAACGTTAGCTGAGGTAGCAACAGTAATGTATGTAACTTATGTAACGTTAGCTGAGGTAGCAACAGTAATCAGTGGTAATGTATGTAACTTATGTAACGTTAGCTGAGGTAGCAACAGTAATCAGTGGTAATGTATGTAACGTTAGCTGAGGTAGCAACAGTAATCAGTGGTAATGTATGTAACGTTAGCTGAGGTAGCAACAGTAATCAGTGGTAATGTATGTAACTTATGTAACGTTAGCTGAGGTAGCAACAGTAATCAGTAGTAATGTATGTAACTTATGTAACGTTAGCTGAGGTAGCAACAGTAATCAGTGGTAATGTATGTAACTTATGTAACGTTAGCCGAGGTAGCAACAGTAATCAGTAGTAATGTATGTAACTTATGTAACGTTAGCTGAGGTAGCAACAGTAATCAGTAGTAATGTATGTAACTTATGTAACGTTAGCTGAGGTAGCAACAGTAATGTATGTAACTTATGTAACGTTAGCTGAGGTAGCAACAGTAATCAGTGGTAATGTATGTAACTTATGTAACGTTAGCTGAGGTAGCAACAGTAATCAGTGGTAATGTATGTAACGTTAGCTGAGGTAGCAACAGTAATCAGTGGTAATGTATGTAACGTTAGCTGAGGTAGCAACAGTAATCAGTGGTAATGTATGTAACTTATGTAACGTTAGCTGAGGTAGCAACAGTAATCAGTAGTAATGTATGTAACTTATGTAACGTTAGCTGAGGTAGCAACAGTAATCAGTGGTAATGTATGTAACTTATGTAACGTTAGCCGAGGTAGCAACAGTAATCAGTAGTAATGTATGTAACTTATGTAACGTTAGCTGAGGTAGCAACAGTAATCAGTAGTAATGTATGTAACTTATGTAACGTTAGCTGAGGTAGCAACAGTAATCAGTAGTAATGTATGTAACTCATGTAACATTAGCTGAGGTAGCAACAGTAATCAGTAGTAATGTATGTAACTCATGTAACGTTAGCCGAGGTAGCAACAGTAATCAGTGGTAATGTATGTAACTTATGTAACGTTAGCTGAGGTAGCAACAGTAATCAGTAGTAATGTATGTAACTCATGTAACGTTAGCTGAGGTAGCAACAGTAATCAGTGGTAATGTATGTAACTTATGTAACGTTAGCTGAGGTAGCAACAGTAATCAGTAGTAATGTATGTAACTTATGTAACGTTACCTGAGGTAGCAACAGTAATCAGTGATAATGTATGTAACTATGTAACGTTAGCTGAGGTAGCAACAGTAATCAGTAGTAATGTATGTAACTTATGTAACGTTAGCTGAGGTAGCAACAGTAATCAGTGGTAATGTATGTAACTTATGTAACATTAGCTGAGGTAGCAACAGTAATCAGTGGTAATGTATGTAATTTATGTAATGTTAGCTGAGGTAGCAACAGTAATCAGTGGTAATGTATGTAACTTATGTAACGTTAGCTGAGGTAGCAACAGTAATCAGTGGTAATGTATGTAACTTATGTAACATTAGCTGAGGTAGCAACAGTAATCAGTGGTAATGTATGTAATTTATGTAATGTTAGCTGAGGTAGCAACAGTAATCAGTGGTAATGTATGTAACTTATGTAACGTTACCTGAGGTTGCTCGTTGGTCCCTGTTCACTGCCACACCTCGCAAGAAATGTGATCACAGTCTGACATCAGCCCTGGACGCGTCTCGCTGGGTGTGGGAGGAGCTCAGGAGGGGGGGGGCATTATCTCTCTCCCTCGTTTACAATCACTCAGGTAATTAACTTCTCCCTCTCCCTCCTCCCTCCCTCCCTCCTCCATTCCTCTCCTCCTCTCCCTCCCTCTCATCCTCTCCATCCCTCCTCTCCCTGCCTCCTCCATCCCTCTCCTCCTCTCCCTCCCTCCTCCATCCCTCTCCCCCTCTCCTCCTCTCCCTCCTCCCTCCCTCTCCTCCTCTCCCTCCCTCCTCCATCCCTCCCTCCTCTCCCTCCCTCCTCCATCCCTCTCCTCTTCTCCCTCCCTCCTCCATCCCTCTCCTCCTCTCCCTCTCCTCCCTCCCTCTCCTCCTCTCCCTCTCCTCCCTCCCTCTCCTCCTCTCCCTCCTCCCTCCCTCTCCTCTCCCTCCTCCCTCCCTCTCCTCTCCCTCCCCCTCCCTCCCTCCCTCCCTCCCTCCTCTCCCTCCCTCCTCCATCCCTCTCCTCCTCTCCCTCTCCTCCCTCTCCTCCTCTCCCTCCTCCCTCCCTCTCCTCTCCCTCCTCCCTCCCTCTCCTCCTCTCCCTCCCCCTCCCTCCCTCTCCTCCTCTCCCTCCCTCCTTCACAAAATGGGACAAACACCAAATTGAGACTCTGCATGCAGAATTTTGCAAATCCATTCTCCGCACCCAACGGAAAACACAAAATAATGCATGCAGAGCAGAACTAGGAAGATATCCACTAATCATCAAAATCCAAAATAAGAGCATTTAAATTCTATAATCACCTAAAAGAAAGTGACCCAGACACACTCCACAACATAGCCCTCACCCACAGAGAGACCCTCGATAGATGCCCACTCAGCCAGATGGTTCTGGGACTCTGCTCACAAACACAAGCAGAGCCACCAGACAGAAACCACACTGGACTAAACCAAATTATAAGAAAACAAAAAGAAAACTATCTGACACATTGGAAAGAATCAACCCAAAACCAGAGCAAATTGAAATGCTATTTGGCCCTAAACAGAGAGTACACAGTGGCAGAATACCTGAGCACTGTGACTGACCCAAAACTAACAGGGGGGACAGGAGGGACAGGGGGGGGGGGGGGGGCAGGGGGGATGTCTCTATGCTATCTTTGTCTCTCTCGTCTCATGCACTCTTTTATCTGTCTCTTTTTCACTCTCCACCTTTCTCTCTCTTTTTACATCTCTCTCTCTCTCTCTCTCTCACAGCCTCTGACTCGTCGTGGTGTGTGGTAGGAGCCCCCCTGCAGAGTTCAGAGGTCGTGTGTTAAGTGTTTTGTGGGTGGTGGGTATTTGATCCAGATCGTGCGGTGGTTAAGTGAGACATGGCCAAGTGCACTGTTAAAAAAAGAGAAGAAGAAAGTCCCGATCACAAGGAGACTATAAGGGAAGGAAGGGTCGCCCGTGTAGCACGCGAACACATGTCGGAAACCTTTGTTCGGCCGACATTGAGTTGAAGGGGATCGCTCGCCTCATTACGTCATTACGTCGCAGGTCAGAATCATCTTGTTAACTAGCTAACGTTTGATATATCGGTTGATGTATATTTCCTCAGATAGCTGCTATATTTTAATACAGGCTTCAGTAGAACTGGCACCAAAGTCTGGCACCAAGCCGAGCGTAGAACGCTGGCATTCTGACGTGACGACCCTTCCTTCTCTTATAGTCTCCTTGTTATAGAACGCTGGTATTCTGACGTGACGACCCTTCCTTCTGTTATAGGTTCCTTGTTATAGAACGCTGGTATTCTGACGTGACGACCCTTCCTTCTGTTATAGTCTCCTTGTTATAGACCGCTGGCATTCTGACGTGACGACCCTTCCTTCTGTTATAGTCTCCTTGTTATTGAACGCTGGTATTCTGACGTGACGACCCTTCCTTCTGTTATAGTCTCCTTGTTATAGACCGCTGGCATTCTGACGTGACGACCCTTCCTTCTGTTATAGTCTCCTTGTTATTGAGCGCTGGTATTCTGACGTGACGACCCTTCCTTCTCTTATAGTCTCCTTGTTATAGAACGCTGGCATTCTGACGTGACGACCCTTCCTTCTCTTATAGTCTCCTTGTTATTGAACGCTGGTATTCTGACGTGATGACCCTTCCTTCTTTTATAGTCTCCTTGTTATAGAGCGCTGGTATTCTGACGAGATGACCCTTCCTTCTTTTATAGTATCCTTGGTATAGAGCGCTGGTATTCTGACGTGACGACCCTTCCTTCTGTTATAGTTTCCTTGGTATAGAGCGCT
Organism: Notolepis coatsorum; assembly: GCF_963971535.1. NCBI lineage: Eukaryota > Metazoa > Chordata > Actinopteri > Aulopiformes > Paralepididae > Notolepis > Notolepis coatsorum. The sequence goes on from NW_028174880.1 coordinate 523,329, forward strand.
GGTATTCTGACGTGACGACCCTTCCTTCTTTTATAGTCTCCTTGTTATAGACCGCTGATATTCTGACGAGACGACCCTTCCTTCTTTTATAGTTTCCTTGTTATTGAACGCTGGTATTCTGACGAGACGACCCTTCCTTCTCTTATAGTCTCCTTGTTATTGAACGCTGGTATTCTGACGTGACGACCCTTCCTTCTGTTATAGTCTCCTTGTTATTGAACGCTGGTATTCTGACGTGACGACCCTTCCTTCTGTTATAGTCTCCTTGTTATAGAGCGCTGGTATTCTGACGTGACGACCCTTCCTTCTCTTATAGTCTCCTTGTTATTGAACGCTGGTATTCTGACGTGACGACCCTTCCTTCTGTTATAGTTTCCTTGGTATAGAACGCTGTGCATTATTGAAAGGGTTAACCTTCTGTAATGTCGCAGTGGAAGGGTTAACCCTTTGGTAGTGTGGCAGTGAAAGGGTTAACCTGCTTTTGTGTGGCAGTGAAAGGGTTACCCTTCTGTAGTGTCACAGTGAAAGGGTTAACCATTTGGTAGTGTGGCAGTGAAAGGGTTAACCTGCTGTTGTGTGGCAGTGAAAGGGTTAACCTGCTTTTGTGTGGCAGTGAAAGGGTTAACCTTCTGTAGTGTCACATAGAAAGGGTTAACCCTTTGCTAGTGTGGCAGTGAAAGGGTTAACCTGATGTTGTGTGGCAGTGAAAGGGTTAACCTGCTGTAGTGTGGCAGTGAAAGGGTTCTGTATCACACTAGCTCCCGCTCAGCGTCTCATTGCATACTCTAGCTTCAGCATATATATACTGAATAAATTTCAAAATGTACCTTTAAATGCCAGCATTCATCTGGCCACACCCCCTTCCGCTTACCTACATAAGCAGGGGTGGTGCCACACACTCATCTCCTTCTCAAATTTCATCACAAGCAACGTGTTGCTCATATGCCCACTTGACGTGGAGAAAAATATTGGCTGACAATGTTTACGAGGAAAGGAAGAACAAGAGATACGTTGACATCATATCTTTATTTTCTCTCTCACTATTTTCGAGAAAATACGGCGATATTGTCTTCGTCACTGGAGTGTCTGGAAGATGGTGATCATTCTATAATCCTCCACCAGTTTTCGTATTGGGAGCACGCCGCTGCATGCCTCTCAACTGCAGTTCCTTGCTGTACTGGTTGCGGTAAAACCTTTCAGGACACAGCTGAACTGTAGGACGCGCCGCTGTTGTGAGAAGCGGTGAGTTCCAGGTTGGTGAGTGATGTTTGCTTGCGGCTCCACTTGTCTGTTAGTGCTATGGGGGCTGGCTGACAATGTTTACGAACACCGGCCCCAGATTAAGGTCTTTTGTTCAGCCTCTTAGGCAACAGCGGAAGACCTTGATCTGAAGCCCATTATAGTTTAACTAGTGGGCCACGACCATTAACACTGGTGATCCCTGTGTTTTCTGGACGAGTGGATGTTTTCTCTGTCACCGTGTAGGCCCCATCTTTCATATCCAAATGAGAGTATTCCCTCATGAGGAAATATGGGCATAGATGTTCGTTAGTGGAAGATCTGTGTTCAAGTCAGCTACAGGCCAGTTTGGTATTGTGCTGGCTCCGTCGGGTGTTGGTAAAATCACCGTTGTAAAACTGTGTTAACATCTTGTTTCTCTTTTCTCTTAAAAAGTGAGGAGGGTTTCAGAACGGCGGCCTGTCTGAGTGAGTGTTATATCATTGTGTACAAGTTCAGGTGATAGCTGCTTAGCTTACGTGCTAGTGGTGGCCTACTGTTAGCCAGTCAGCTGTTAGCTGCGGCGCTAGCCTGCTGTGATCACTAGGTGGCCTACCTGGGCTAGGCTAGGAAACGTTAGCTTGCTGCTATCGGCCGAGGCCCAGCGCGGGGTGGCTCCGGCCCCTCACGCTCCGCCGCGGTTCCCAACTCCCCTCTCCCTCACGGGGAGAGGCGGGGGGGATTCGAAGTCTCCTCTCTGGTCGCGTGCGCCGTTCGCTCGGCGTCTCGCGGGCAGGGGCGGTAGCGCCCGACGGTTAGAGCGGCCGTTAGCTTAATGCTACTCTGTTGAACGTGATTTGATTATAACATGTTTTAAACACTCTTGACTACGACGTCATCTTTGACAGAGGATGTTCGTCGAACCTGCCCTGGGCCAGGACGGCAAGGACTGCGTCAACAAGGGGGGCCGTAGCGACGGGATGGAGCGGCGACGCTGCCCAGATCGACAACACAGAACGGCTGTGTTTACTACGGTGCCTTGAGACTGCACTTCGCTTGATCTACGCTCCGGGTAGGCAAGGCCTGACCAGACCTTGTACACTTCTTCTGGCTTTCCCTTCTAAATGTTTTGTAAATAACTATGTTTTCCAAAACGAGTGTTGCTGCACTACATTTAGGATATGACGCGAGTTATGTGTGAATTGTCTTGTCACTGGTATTTAGCTTCTCCATGCAAATCGGGTTGTTGTTACAGATGTGAAAATGATCTGGTTTGTTGTGTTGAGAAACATCATGTGTGTTTATATGTACCGTGTACTCACAACTAAGGGGGTTAACTAACCTATAAAGCTATGCTTAGTGACATATGAGTAAAGAATGATTCTTTTCTCAGCCTGTAATGACAATGAACAGTGTGTTCACATATTAACAGGTTTTCCTGTTTTAACTGGCCGTATTAAGGGTAAAGTAGGAGGATTGTGTTTCCCCCCGGTTCCCTGGGGACTTCTTCATCCTCCTCTCAGACATGTTGTTGCACTACATTGTGTCACTGTGTGGTAGGGATACGATGTAACCCTTAGCTTGATTGCTAAGGTTGTGCTAAAACTGCTGGAGAAATTTTATTTTCCTAAAAGAAAAGATTGTTTGGTCGCTTTCGTGTGTGCTTAGCAAGGCCTGTGGCCGATACTAATCAAGAATTATGTATTCTCTCATTATGAAAAATGGCGTTCCTCTGTAGAGTGTTTTTGCCATTTTTTGTAGGTGATGATGGGTTGTGTGTGTCATGTGACCTACAACTGGGTTGGACTGGCCACAGAAGCACATGTGTAAGTTTGGTACCGGGGCTCTTGGAGAGCCCTCTCTATTCTGTGTTTTTTCCTTAGTAAAAATCAGATAGCAGGTTAGCTCATGCGCTGTGTGAAGCTGTCAGATGCTTCATGGAGCTGACTACATTTACATTTACATTTAGTCATTTAGCTGACGCTTTTATCCAAAGCGACTTACAAGTTCTGTACGACAAGCCATCAGGAAGGGCACAACTCTATCAGCTGAGCAACAATGTTCATCAAAGTGTTGAGTGCTACAGTGTAGGTTAGTTTATTAGGACAAGTGCATGACAGTACGGTTAGTTAGGGTTAGATTTTTTTTTTTATTTTATTTTTTTTTTTTTTTTAATTCAGATAATGGTTGAAGAAGTGCGTCTTTAGTCGACGGCGAAAGATTGGACGTGATTCGGCTGTCCTAACTGGGGTGGGTAGTTCATTCCACCATTGTGGGGCAAGGACTGAGAATAGGCGACTTCTCTTTGATGACCCTCCCGGAGCTTGGATAGGAGTAGGTCTGAGGCGGCCAGAAGATGCAGAGCGTAGGGGTCTTGAGGGTGTGTAGTTAGAGACCATTGACCGGAGGTAGGCGGGAGCGGTTCCCTTTGCCGCACGGTATGCTAGGTCGAGGGCCTTGAAGCGGATTCGTGCAGCAATGGGGAGCCAGTGCAGGTCCCTAAGAAGTGGGGTGACATGGGCCGACTTCGGTAGGTTTGAGATCAGGCGGGCCGCTGCGTTCTGAATGAGTTGAAGAGGCTTAGTGGCAGTGGCCGGGAGGCCAGCGAGCAGTGCATTGCAGTAGTCGAGGCGGGAGATGACTGTTGATTGGACGAGGAGTTGGGTGGCTTCTTTTGTCAGGAAGGGGCGTATCCTTCTGAGCAGAGAAGTTCAACTGGTCGTCGAGGACAACACCAAGGTTCTTGGCGGTCGGGGACGCAGTCACAGCTGCATTCTCGACTGTGATTGAAAGGTCGGTTAGGGGGGAGGATTTGGCCGGCAGGTGGAGCAATTCTGTTTTGCTTAGGTTCAGTTTGAGGTGGTTGGACGTCATCCAGGCTGAGATGTCGGACAGACAGGCCGAGATCCGCACAGAGACGTGGATATCTGAGGGAGGGAAGGAGAGGAAGAGTTGAGTATCGTCGGCATAACAATGGTAGGAGAAGCCATGAGACGTGATAATGTTACCCAGTGATTTAGTGTAGAGGGAGAAGAGAAGGGGTCCTAAAACCGAGCCCTGGGGGACACCCGTCCGCAGGGGGCGGGTGGCCGACAGGGTCCCTCTCCATGACACTTGGTAGGAGCGGTCATTGAGGTATGATGACAGCCATGTCAGCGCAGAGCCAGCCACTCCCATTCCTGCGAGGGCCGCAAGGAGGATCTGGTGGTTGACTGTGTCGAAGGCTGCAGATAGATCTAGGAGAATCAGGACAGAGGAGAGGCCTTTCGCTTTTGCTAAGTGAAGTGCCTCTGTGACCGCAATGAGGGCTGTCTCTGTGGAGTGACCAGTCCTGAAGCCTGACTGATTAGGGTCTAGGAGGTCATTCTGTAAGAGATAAGTAGTAAGTTGGTTGGATACAGCACGTTCAAGTGTTTTAGAAAGGAAGGAGAGAAGAGAGACAGGACGGTAGTTGCCTATGACAGTAGGGTTCAGGGTTGGTTTTTTTATGAGCGGCGTGACTCTGGCTTGTTTTAGGGAGGTGGGGACCACCCCCGAGTTGAGTGAGGAGTTGATGGTTGCAGTTAGGAATGGGAGGATGTCTGGTGCTATGGTCTGGAGGAGTGGGGAGGGTAGCTGGTCCAGCTGGCAAGTAGTCGGACGGTTTGACGTTACCAGTGTCAGGGTCTCTGCTTCTGTAATGGGAGAGAAAGATGACAGAGTGAAGGATGAGGTTCTCGATTCAGCATTTGGAATGGGTGGGGGTTGGGAGAAGGAGCTGCGGATGTTCTCCACTTTTTCCTCAAAGAAGATCGCAAAGTCTTCGGCAGAAAAAGATGAGGGAGGGGGGGGTGGGGGGGGAGTGAGGAGGGAGGACATGGTAGCATGCAGTTTGCGAAGATTCTTGGCAGAGGCCTCGATCCTATGGTGGAAGAAAGAAGCTTTGGCATTAGTGATGGTTTTGGAGAATGTTAACAAGAGGTTGTGATATGTGTCGATGTCAGCAGTGAGGCGTGACTTTCTATACTTCCTTTCAGCTGCTCTCAGGACCTGTCTTTGTTCTCTCACTGGATCTGTCAGCCATGGACTGGGTGGGGAACGGCGGGCAGGTTTCTCAACGAGGGGACAGAGCTTGTCGAAGGAGGTTGCAAGGGCTGAAAGGAGGGTGGAGGTTGCCATCTCTGTGGAGAGAGCAGAGAAGGTGTCACTCAAAGGTAGAGCGGATAGTATGTCAGAGGAGAGGGTGGAGGGGGATAGGGAGGGCAGGTTGCGTCTGAGTGAGACTGTTTGAGTTGGGGTGAAGACCTTTCGGTTAAGCATGAGAGTTAGTGAGAAGGATATGAAGGAATGGTCAGATACATGTAGGGGAGTTACCGTGGTGTTAATGATGCTGGAGTTACGGGAAAATATGAGATCCAAGGAGTTGCCTGCTTTGTGGGTGGGAGGCATGGGAGTGGGAGTCAGGTCAAACGATTGTAGGAGGGAGACTACTATGACTGACTGAGATGAGTCAGGCAGGTTGAAGTCGCCCAGTAGAAGGAGAGGGGTACCATCTTCCGGTAAGGAGCTAAGAAGCATGTCCAGCTCATCTGTGAAGTGATCGAGCGGACCTGGAGGGCGGTAGAGTGTAACACTGTGTCATACTCTCTTTTTGTCATTACATCGTATCATGGGTGTGGGGTCATAAAGGGGTGAACTGGTAACCTTTCCTCCCCCTTTTTTCTGTTGGTCAGGGGTAAACCCACCTGTCCTTCAAGGTTCCTGTCACGTTGCGGTTCGGCACGTTACAGGGTGAGGGGGGGGGGGGGGGAGTTTCCTGGTCCCACGGCCTGGAATATTGGGCGTGTGCACCGCAGAAATTCCCCCGCCATAGAGTACGTCACTGTGCGCGTCTCTGTTGGTAGGACTTCGGTGTGCTGTTCAGGTCCATGTGATGGATCTGTTTCGGGGGGTGGTCAGGGCTCCTCCTCACCAAGCTCCTATTCGGGCCTTCTGTGAGTTGGGACTCTCCTTCCATGTGAGGGAGCCTCCTTCAGAGTACAGAGCCTCCTCCTCAGATTGTCAAGGTGAGTGGACCCTCGAGAAGGAGTCCTACTCTATTGTGTATGTATTCGATTCAATTCGATTATTGAGTGTGTATGGGTTCAGTGCCTCCTCCCCGGAGAGCCCTAAAACCAATTTTTTACATGGCTCAAGGTGCAATATATTCTTTTCAATCTGTACAGCTCGCGTGGGAAGTCTCTCTGGGGATTCCCGTCTCCTTCCTGTGGGAGGGTGGTGGGATGTAAAAATGTGAAAAAATGTTTACCCCCGGCTGTGTAGACTGGGATACATACTGTTGGTGGTTCCTTCTTTTCTATTAAAAAGAGTTGGAGTTAGGAAGTATCACACCCCTCTTGTCGTTCCCCTGGGCGCCTTGGGGATTCAATGACAGGTCTAAATAGCCTGTTCATTGATGTGGGTGTGTCCCGATGCACGTATAGTGCTAGCTCGGGGTGTTCTGTAAACAGGCGACTGACTGGCACGCCTTGGTTGCTTGAGGTTAAAACGGCGTTTTTATAAAGCAACTGGGATGGAGGTTTTTCCTCTTCCGACGACCAAATCCGACGACCTGGTTTGGTTATCGACGGATTCTCGTTCATATCTGGGGGATGATGACGGAATGGATCTGAACATATGTAGAGGGGTCTCACGCCCTGGGGGTGGGCCACCGGGCGCGGTTCGCCCGAACGTCTGGGTGGCGCCTTCTTTTCATGTTTAAGATCAACACGCATATCTGCCCCTTCTCCTGGAGTAGGCATGTCGGCGTGGTTAGGGCACGGGACTGGTTCTGGTCACGCTGGTCCGGATCAGTTGAACCCGTTGTCCGCCGGGGATGTAGATCTGCTGTTCTGGTACCCTGAGGGACTTGGGCTTTTTTCAGGGGGAAAAATGCCAGGTCGGTCCGGGTGTCACAGGGTTAAGCGCTATGGAGACCCTGGTTGGGTACATTTTTTACTCAGCACTGTCGTAATGGCTTACGGCCATGCCAACCTGTACACGCTCGATCTCGTCAGATCTCGGCCGCTACACAGGTTGGTCCTGGTTAGTACTTGGTTGGGAGACCGCCTGGGAATACCAAGTACGGTGTGCTTGGGGCTGGTTCTCCATTATTTTTCGCTCCTCTCTCACGCATGGCGAAGAGGGGCCTGTTGGGGTGGTCTTTGACCTCCTCTGGTGACCCTGTGCTTCCCGTATCGCCGGGCCCGGTCCGAAGTCATGTTTCGTCGACCCGTAGGCCTGGGTTAACCCTTTTTTGAAAACTGAAACACTTGTACTGCGGTATAGCCGGTGTATACCCGCAGGTGTGTTTTGGAGTTTTTTTCTTGAGGGGTTATAGGAACAACCACCGCATTGGGTAACACCAAGGTGGTTGATTCCCTGGTGTGTTGGAGCAGTGTCAACTCCCGGGTTCACCGGTTGAGGGTGCCCCTGCACGTTCATGACGTCTGCCAATCGTGTCAGCCTTCTCTGCCTCAACCCCTCTGGGTGGGTTTTTTTTAAATGGAGGCTTGGTCATGCAACAACGCCAGCTTACACCCCTTCCGCCGGGGCGCCTGTGTTCAGCTGTCCCCTCTGGCGCCTGTCTCGTCCGCAGTCTCCAGGCTAGGGTTAACAGCCTGTTGCCTGGTTTTTCCCCGGTGCGCTGCCTGCTTCCGTTGGTTAACCTTTTTTGTGTGCTTACGGCCATGCTGACTGCCTGTTCTGCAGGGTCAGTGTGCCAGGCGGTGTACTATTGGGGGGACAGGGCCCGCTCGGCTGAGGGGCCTTTGTCCGAATACGCTGGCGATGTGGGGGGCGGGGTCACTAAGTGCCCACCTGGTGGGGTCTTGATGCTGGCATCATGGACTTCTCCGGGCTCCCGTTCCAGGGGGTCCAGTCCCTTTGGTGGGTCTGGGTCTTCCTTCGCGCTCCGCTGCTATGGCCTTGCCACGGGGTTGGGTTTGCCCTTGACCCCGTGATTCTGGGGGCAGTAACGAGGTTGTTCCCTCCGTTCGTTCCCCGGTGGCATGCGGGTTGTGCGTGTGTGTAGTCGTGGGGTCAAGCCACGGTCTGCTCACCCTGTGCGTTGAGTTGCTTGAGTGCCTCTTCGCACGGTCGGGTCCGTCGCCCTCCCGTGAAGCCCCCAATAGGGGGGGTGCCCTCCATTAGGGGGGGTCGGGGGGGCTCGGTCCTCCCTGATCTGATGGCTGTGGGGGGCCTCAGCGGGGTACATTTGTCGAGCTTCTAGCTCCCGCTCAGCTCCTATTATGCAATGAGACGCTGAGCGGGAGCTAGTGTGATACAGAACGTTAGGTTATGACTATAACCAAGTTCTGTTAACACTAGTGGACGCTCAGCGTCTAGACGCCGCTGCAGCCCTTGATTTTTCATTGTGGTGAAATTTGTTGGGAAGGAGATGAGTGTGTGGCACCACCCCTGCTTATGTAGGTAAGCGGATGGGGGTGTGGCCAGATGAATGCTGGCATTTAAAGGTACATTTTGAAATTTATTCAGTATATATATGCTGAAGCGAGATATATGCAATGAGACGCTGAGCGTCCACTAGTGTTAACAGAACTTGGTTATAGTCATAACCTAACGTTAACCTTATGTAGTGTTGCAGTAAAAGGGTTAACCCTTTGGTAGTGTGGCAGTGAAAGGGTTAACCTTCTGTAGTGTTGCAGTAAAAGGGTTAACCCTTTGTTAGTGTGGCAGTGAAAGGGTTAACCTGCTGTTGTGTGGCAGTGAATGGGTTAACCTGCTGTAGTGTGGTAGTGAAAGGGTTAACCTGCTGTAATGTGGCAGTGAAATGGTTAACCTGCTGTAGTGTGGCAGTGAAAGGGTTAACCTTCTGTAGTGTGGCAGTGAAAGGGTTAACCTGCTGTAGTGTGGCAGTGAAAGGGTTAACCTGCTGTAGTGTGGCAGTGAAAGGGTTAACATGCTGTAGTGTGGCAGTTAAAGGGTTAACCTGCTGTAGTGTGGCAGTGAAATGGTTAACCTGCTGTAGTGTGGCAGTGAAAGGGTTAACCTGCTGTAGTGTGGCAGTGAACGGGTTAACTCTGCTCATTCATAATGAAAGGTTTCACTTGTTGAAACGATTGGGTGACACTGAAGTAACAAGTGCTGCTGACAAACTGGTCTACTGTAAGAAAACCCTAACCCCACTAAACCATCTTTTAGGGACACTAAACCATCTTTTAGGGACACTAAACCATCTTTTAGAGACACTAAACCATCTTTTAGACACACCAAACCGTCTTTTCGGGACACTATACCATATTTTAGAGACACTAAACCATCTTTTAGAGACACTAAACCATCTTTTAGGGACACTAAACCATCTTTTAGAGACACTAAACCATCTTTTAGAGACACTAAACCATCTTTTAGGGACACTAAACCATCTTTTAGAGACACTAAACCATATTTTAGAGACACTAAACCGTCTTTTAGAGACACTAAACCATCTTTTAGGGACACTATACCATCTTTTAGAGACACTAAACCATCTTTTAGAGACACTAAACCATCTTTTAGGGACACTAAACCATCTTTTAGAGACACTAAACCATCTTTTACGGACACTAAACCATCTTTTAGAGGCACTGTGGTATATTCTTAAATCAATACATTAGATTAATCACAGTACAATGAGGTTGTTATCTGGAAGGAGGGAAAGATCATAAGTGATAGAATTTGGTCTCCTCATCTGACTTCCAATATAGCCAGCAAGGAATAAACGTGCAGTCCAGAACACAGAGTTCGAATTCAAACTTATGTATTTATTGCCGATAGGCCAAAAGGTGAAAATGCATCAGTTACATACAGGGATTATTCATCATTTTTCATAAGACATGATTGTACAAAAGGATTGATGGTCTCTGTTTGTGCACATTTGATTTGGTAAGACGCGCAAACAGAGGGCGGATAAATTAAGACACAACGCAGGGTAAGGATACACACATCGATTAGGGTCAAAGTGAGGATGGATAGTGACATTTTTTTCTCGTGGAATGTCTGCTTTCCCCGACCGAACTGAAGCTGTGGAGACCAAGGTGGTAAGATTATGACCAGTATATGGTCATAAGGGGGGAGGATAGATGAGAAAGCCAATTGATTAATTATGCAAACGTGATTGTACTATTTTAAGAAAGAATTAACAGCAAGAAAAAAAATGAATGAAAAATGAATATTGTGATACTAATGTATGTTTTCTCTCAACCAGATCATCTAAAAGAGTGTGGGAACAACTTCCTGTAGATTAAGAAAATTGGGGTTTAAATTTGTGATTTATTATATTTTAATTTGTAATTTTTTGATTAAAAATTGTTTTAATTGTTTTCAACAAATCCAAAGTTGTTGTTTAAAAGGTGGGCCTCTGGCTATGAGCCTTGAGGAGCAAAAGCCCATTGATGATATGTACCAAAGAATAATGAGAAAATTGAGAAGAAAAAAAAAATTGGAAAAATGTATGATTTTAATTTAAGAAATGTAAAATATTGTATGGTTAGTATGTATAGAAATCAAGTCAGGGTTGTCCTCTTAGTCCCGGACTCTTCGCTTTATCCCTCGAACCCCTAGCTCAATACATAAGACAATCCCAAATTATGTCTCCTATTTCAATTCAGGGAACACATCATCATATTAGCTTATACGCAGATGATGTACTCCTGTTTATGCAAAATCCCTCCGTCTCTCTACCTCATCTGCTCGGCGTGATAGATGAATTCGGCAGCCTGTCCGGCTTTAAGATCAACTGGCCAAAATCTGCTTTTCTTCCACTTAATGAGCCTGCGAAGGCTACCATCTTACCGGCAAACATGCTTATGGTGGAGCACTTTAAATGTCTCGGGATTGAAATATTCCCCACTATTGGCCAGACGGTAAAGTATAATTACTCCAGCTTGGGTGACAGGATTACGGATGACTTTAACAGATGGTCCAAATAAAAAAATTCATTACAGGCCCGTGCGTCAATAATTAAAATGAATATTTTACCCAGAATTAACTTTATCAGCTCCATGCTCCCGTTACCTCCTCCTGTTGGTTACTGGCAGAAATTGCACTCTGCCTCGTATAAATTCGTTTGGAACAATAAACGCCCGCGCTTGAAGAGATCAACTGCCCAAAGGAGTAAACTCGATGGGGGCTTAGCATTTCCAGACTTTAAATATTATTTTCAGGCTTTCTCTCTGAGACCTTTGATCACTTGGTTTGATGCTCAAGCAGCTGTATCTTGGTGACCATTGGAGGAGAAGTTGGTGTCCCCATATAGACTTCAGGATATTGTGTATACCAACATATCAATTAAACAATGTAAATTAAGATTTGGCCCTTTAATCACACATGTGATCCAAACTTGGCGTGACACTCAGAAAGTGGGTACACACCGCCATCAATGGCACACGCATTCCCCTCTATTTAATAACAATCTTCTCCTTATTGGACAACAACCTATTAGGTATCCTAGATGGGAAAAGAAAGGCATCCACACATTGGGGGATATCTTTGATAACTCTGGCCTCCGATCTTTCCAGGATATATCCAACGGATATGATCTCCCCGGAACCTCCTTTTTCTTTTATTTACAAATAAGAGCAGTGCTGAAGGCTCATGGCGTGCCATGGGATGCTCCACTAGTGCATCACCGCTTTCACAAGTTCTTTTATGACAAGGAGACATCGAGAGGCTTTGTCTCTGACTTTTATCGCCATTTACTCATGACCTCGTATAAAGAGCTCCCCCTGGATACGATTTGGAGAAAGGATGTTCCGGAGTTGGATGTAGATTTTGATTGGGATGCAGTCTGGGAAAATGTTCGGTTATCCTCACACAACCCAGATCACCAACAGATTCATCAAAATTTTATTCACAGGACTTATTTAACCCCTAGACCAGGGGTGGCCAACCAGTCAGAGACTAAGAGCCACAAAAAAATTACTGTGGTACCACAAAGAGCCACACCATATACCAGCGTTTCTCAACCTTTTTTTTCAGTCACGGCACCCTTCATGTGTTTATAGGTCTCACCCTCTGGCCTCTGAAGTTGCTAATGTCTTTTTTATTTGGGCCTCACAGGGTTAAAAGTACCCTGTGAGACCCACGGTTGCAAAATTACAAAATCACTTTTAGCCATTTAAAAAAAGAATGTTTATTTAAAAAATGTTAAAGGGGAACTATTTTACTATTTCTTTCACTATTTGGGCACTTTTACACAATTCCTGTGAGTCTATGGAACACCTAGGTTTTTTTTAAAAAAAAATCATTGTTTTGTATTTCTAATCAAGTACTAAAAACCGCATTTTTCTACCTCAAGATCTTAAGCCGTTTTGAGGCTGGGCTCCAACCACTGTGTGTCCTGGTGCCAACTGCCACATCAACTGCCACATTATTATGCAGCTGAGAAATCTCTGACATCACAGATATGCACATTTTCAGATGACTCAGTTCAGTGAGGGTGAATATTGTGAGAGGAGAATTGGAAGAATTCACCAATATGAGAATTAGAGACATATATCCTATTAATATAAGTCCACATAGCTAAGAAACAATGGTAAACACTGAAAAAAGCCATTTATAAGATAGTTCCCCTTTAAGCACATGTATAGTCAATTGGTCCTGTTGTTCAGCCTCACAATGCTATTTGATAGTAAATGTGTTTATATGTCCCACCCTCTGGCCTCTGAAGTTGCTAATTTCTTTTTAATTTGGGCCTCACAGGGTTAACCTCTTAAGCCCGAGATATACAGTAAAAGTGTATATTTTCAGCATTATGTTTGTTTACCAATTATTTTAACTGTTATTAGTGAAATATAAGATTATAGAAATCTCAGGGCATTGAGTCGGAAACCGGCGCATATTGACAGGAGGAAGTGGCACAGCCAAAAGTGAGTGTAGTCTTTTGAAGGAAGAGACTCAGGGCTTTCAAATTTCGAAAAACTACCCTACCCAGCTCACACCAGCCCCTGTCAATCATCTGACTTCTGGATTTACTTTTTAATTTCTCTTATTTTTTGGGATTATCTCCCACAAACCTGAACGTTATTGCCATAAAACAGAACGCAGTTAGTTTCTCTACCTTTCTGTGAACGTCTTGCAAAAAACGGTGTTGCAATATGATGAAAAATGGTGGAGAAATTTACATTATAAAAAAGATGGCAGAATTCAGTACTGTATCTACAAAACCTTCTGTTTAATCATCTTCCATTTATTCATTTGCTTAGATTTTTCAGGTCTGGTCAATTTTAGCATGGTGTTATTTACAGTCAAAGATAATTTTTTTTTTAAATAGAATTGATATTCTCCTTTGGTTCATTACAATTTACTCAAGCCTAGTAACAGACACACTATTTCTGACACTGATCCATATATGTCCCTAGATTCAGATACCAAGAACATGCAAATGGACCATTTAAAAAAAAATTGTAAATGTGTATTCTACGTCCTTATGGAATGAGTGACATAAAAAAAAAAAGAAAAAAAAAAAGTAAAAAAAAAAAAAAAAAAAAAAAAAAAAATTTTAATTTTTTTTTATGGATGGAAGAGCCGCACATTGACGGGCAAAGAGCCGCATGCGGCTCGCGAGCCGCGGGTTGGCCACCCCTGCCCTAGACGATTGAATTCAATGGGTCTTAGACCTGACTCTCTATGTACCTTGTGTCCAAATGGCGCCACAGGTACATTTATGCATATGTACTGGGAATGCCCTCCTGTTGTGATTTTTTGGGAAAATGTTACATATCAGCTCTCAGACATTTTCTCTCTAACCATACCTGCATCTCCTTCTGTATTATTACTGAATGATCTCTCTAAATTACCGACCTCTATACAGGTGAAAAAACTCATTTTGGCCGGCCTCACAGCCGCAAAAAAATTGATTGCCTCACGTTGGTTTCATCCAGATAGACTCTGTCCAAAGGTATGGTTTCTCACCTACCTTGACGTGATCTATTTGGAGATATCCACGGCACGTGTTATAGGGGTTAGGGAATCTGATATCGTAATTTGGTTGGCTACAGTGGCAAAGTTAAGGGAACGCATATAAGTTTGGAAATGTTTGTTTTGATTCTTGTTTTTTGCTGAGTGATGTATTGTGATGTATTGTGAGTGTGACTCATGTTGAGGTCCTGGGGTGAGCGGGGGGAGGGGGGGAGAGAACGAGCGAGTGTCCATGTTAGGATGATCACTGTACAGTTGTATCAGTTGTTGTCTTGTCATGTGGTGTTGAGTTACTGTCTTTGGAAGTCTTTTTATGTATTGTTGTTGTATTGTGATATGTTTTGTTTCATGTTGGAAAAAAGAAAAGAAAAATAAAATAAAAATATTTGATCAAAAAAAAAGAAATCAAGTCAATGTACTGTTTATGACAATGTGAATTGTCAAAGTGAGGAATGTGGTGACATTGACTCTGGATTTCATAATCCATATGTCTATAATTAGAGAAACCATATGCAATACACTGGGGTGCTCTAAGGAACTGTTTTGAACCCAGATGAAACCCCAGCGGTTGTTGAAACTGTATTTAGATAAGCCATTCTCAACCCCCACTCAAGCAAATGCGGTCAACCGCTAGAAACAAAGGAACTCGAAAGTCACACCCCACAGATGGAACGGTCACTCACCCTACTAACAGAGATCAGAGACAGCTGGTCTAGCAGAGACCAGCACAAACTGGCTAAGGAAAATATAATTACATTATATTAGATTAGAATGAAAAACAATATTGGAATAATAACAAGATCATAGTAGGTATCTGAGGTATTAGAGCAAAGAAGATTTGAATACCATTGAGGAATGTCAAACTGGTTAAGTAATAAAGCTATTTCACTCTGGTTATAAAGCTTGCTAGAATCTAAAACCAAGGAACTATTAATTCAGTATACTTTATATAGGAAATCTGGTATTAAAATATGGACAACTCCACATTGGATAAATGCTGAATATATATGTAACTTATTACATTAACCATACAAATATAGAAAAGGTTTTAGAGTTAAGACTCTGTGCTCTTCAAGAAACCACAGCAGACACCCCGAGGAGAGACAGGGGGGCGGGACGCCCCCCAGAAGATCATCTAATTGGGACCCAAGGAACAGAGAAAACTCCATATATAGAATCAAGAAAGTTAATTGGACCAAACGTATTATTAGAATGTGCTAGGATTGGTGGGAAATCAGAGTATTTAAGACAGAACACAGTGTTAATTCAGGAGGCCAGCCAGACGCACCCACCCACCCCAGGGGGTCTGCTGATCTCCACCGCTGCCACAGAATGTACTGCTATTTGCCGCTACGTGAGTAAACTGTATATGGAATAATCACTGTTTGTGATAACTAGAGTAAAATGCCTATCTTAGACCAGGTTTAATCATGTGGTGGCAAAGAGTAAGATAGTCTATTCCATTGATAAACATGACTACTTGTATGTGCAAACCTGTCTTGATGTGAAGAGCCACCGTGAATGGGCTATATGAGTATGTAAACCTCATCAATCCTTTTGTACAATCATGTCTTATGAAGAATGATGAATAATCCCTGTATGTAACTGATGCATTTTCACCTTTAATCCCATAATAAACACCCAGTGCCATATTTGGTAACTGTCCACCTTTTGAGTAAATCAGAGACATTTAAATTTACATTCCATGGAGTTTTAATTTGTTTACATTCTTAGTGCTCGGACATACATTCTCAAGATTCAAGATTCAGCTTTATTGTTGCATCTTTGTCATATTTCTCATACAAAAAATGTCCTCCTCGACCGACAGCATGGCAACAAAATACACAATAGAACAATACAATCCACAAAAACACAATATCACACTGGGAATGCCTGATCAAGGCACACACAGACCCCACACGTAACAAAAGGGAAGATGATTAAACAGAATGTTCTGTAGATACAGTACTGAATTCTCCCATCCGGACCAATGCAATTTGAAATATTATTATAGAATATAGAATAGGAGGCTTATAAATGACCTTATTATAGCCAATTCGCACATTTATATATATATATACATATATTATCTTTCAAATGCCAGAGTTCAATTTGGATTCAGTATCACCAGGCGTGCATAAGAACAGATAATGATATCTACTGTAATTTACTGTACTTCTTTATTTTCACCACAGTGCAACCATTTTGAAACTAATTTCAGATCTAATTGTTGCTACATGCTAA
>NW_028174880.1:544729-546926 GCF_963971535.1 Notolepis coatsorum
TCTCAGGTCTATCTACAGTCTCAGGTCTATCTACAGTCTCAGTTCTATCTACAGTCTCAGGTCTATCTACAGTCTCATGTCTATATACAGTCTCAGGTCTATCTACAGTCTCAGGTCTATCTACAGTCTCAGGTCTATCTACAGTCTCAGTTCTATCTACAGTCTCAGGTCTATCTACAGTCTCATGTCTATATACAGTCTCAGGTCTATCTACAGTCTCAGGTCTATCTACAGTCTCATGTCTATATACAGTCTCAGGTCTATCTACAGTCTCAGGTCTATCTACAGTCTCAAGTCTATATACAGTCTCAGGTCTCTATACAGTCTCAGGTCTACAGTCTCAGGTCTATATACAGTCTCAGGTCTATCTACAGTCTCAGGTCTATCTACAGTCTCAGGTCTATATACAGTCTCAGGTCTATCTACAGTCTCAGGTCTATATACAGTCTCAGGTCTATCTACAGTCTCAGGTCTATCTACAGTCTCAGGTCTACAGTATCAGGTCTATCTACAGTCTCAGGTCTATCTACAGTCTCAGGTCTATCTACAGTCTCAGGTCTATCTCCAGTCTCAGGTCTATCTACAGTCTCAGGTCTACAGTCTCAGGTCTATCTACAGTCTCAGGTCTATCTACAGTCTCAGGTCTATATACAGTCTCAGGTCTACAGTCTCAGGTCTAACTACAGTATCAGGTCTATCTACAGTCTCAGGTCTATCTCCCTGGTGTTCTGCAGAGTTTAGTACAGTCTCATATGTATTTTCTACTGTTATTCTTATTTATTGTGCCTATTATGGCTGAAATGGCCGATATAAAGCGCGTCTCGCTTCGTCGAGCTCGTCGTCTCTGTAAACCAGAGTAACCTCAGTCTCTCACGAGTTGAAATAAAGGTTTGGAGTGAAATGTAATGACTTCACATTGTGTGTGCTTATGTGTGCGTGTGTGTGTGTGTGTGCGAACACGGCACCACGAGATGCTGTCGAGTATATAAAACAATTTTATAGCCTCTTTTCTTCTCCTCTCCTCCGCCTCTTTCAGCCTCTCCTCCGGTCCGCTGCCTCCGCGGTGTCTGGTTGCGCGGACAAAGCCGCTAGATCGCTCCTCCGCTTCCACCTCTTGTCTGTGGCGGAGGACAAAGAGGACGACTCACACACACCCAGCCACACTAGACACGCATCCTCCTGTCTTGAGTGTCTGCCGTTTACCGCTCCACACCCAGCGGCGATGCCGCGGTCAGAGTCAGATTCGGGAGGTGGGGGGGGGGGGGGGGGGGGGGGGGGGGGGGGGGCGCCAAGACACGATACGCTGTGGCACTGTCTGGTTGAAGACACAGTGATCACAGTCTGTGTTTCAGTAGTAGTAGTACGACCTCCAATCCGGCTTTAGGAAGTCTTACTCTACTGAAACATGTCTTCTTTATCTTACAGACAGTATCAGGAGGGAGATAGATTCAGGTAAGCTGTGTGGGCTAGTTCTTCTAGACCTACAGAAGGCTTTCGACACAGTGAACCATGACATACTGCTCTCCAAGCTTAAGGCCTTGGGTATGTCTGAGACAGTGGTCAGATGGTTCTCTTCCTACCTTGCTGATAGGGTGCAGCGGGTTGAGGTCAGTGGCACTATGTCAGAGGCCAAGCCCATTGTATGTGGGGTCCCACAAGGAAGCGTGCTAGGACCTCTCCTTTTTTTACTGTACATAAATGACATGTCAGCAGCATCCTCATGTAACTTGTTTTTATTTGCAGACGACTCAGCCCTGCTAGTCTCACACAAGGATCAGAACACACTAGAACAGATGCTAGGTGAAGAACTTGCAGGGGTCAGCAGGTGGCTTTCGGACAACAGGCTTTCTCTTCACCTAGGTAAGACAGAGGCAGTACTATTAGGCTCCAAGCCCAAGCTCAGGAAAGCACAGGAGTTTAACATCCAGTTAGGAGCTGTAACCCTAAAACAGCAAAAAAAAAGCGAAGTATCTAGGCTGTATGATAGACGGGAGCCTAGATGGCCTCCCAAGTACTGGGCAAAGTCAACGCCCGCACCAGGTACCTAGCTAGGAAAGCCAACCTCCTTGGCAGAGATAGCCTCAGGCTACTAGCAAATAGCCTAGTACTCTGCCACTTTGACTATGGTAGCGTGTCGTGGTTCACGCCTCAAAACACACTTATTTGCTCTGGCTTTTGTTTTTTAAACCGTTTTCGA